>NW_027364903.1:0-161323 GCF_046119375.1 Phyllobates terribilis | reverse complement strand
TCAGAATTGCACCTTGCAATGTGGAGATATTACTGTTTGTGCATTTACAATATTCATTGATTTTTGCCATTGAAAAACATGTTTTTCATATACCAGAAATGTTTGAAGCTACTGACTGAATGAAAGGAGCTGGCATCTCACTCTCTTTAAATCTTCTTTATCATGCTAGGATTAACAGGAAAAAGCAAAAAATTTCAGAATTGCACCTTGCAATGTGGAGATATTACTGTTTGTGCATTTACAATATTCATTGATTTTTGCCATTGAAAAACGTCCAGAAATGTTTGAAGCTACTGACTGAATGAAAGGAGCTGGCATCTCACTCTCTTTGAATCTTCTTTATCATGCTAGGATTAGCAGGAAAAAGCAAAAAATTTCAGAATTGCACCTTGCAATGTGGAGATATTACTGTTTGTGCATTTACAATATTCATTGATTTTTGCCATTGAAAAACATGTTTTTCATATACCAGAAATGTTTGAAGCTACTGACTGAATGAAAGGAGCTGGCATCTCACTCTCTTTGTATCTTCTTTATCATGCTAGGATTAACAGGAAAAAGCAAAAAATTTCAGAATTGCACCTTGCAATGTGGAGATATTACTGTTTGTGCATTTACAATATTCATTGATTTTTGCCATTGAAAAACGTCCAGAAATGTTTGAAGCTACTGACTGAATGAAAGGAGCTGGCATCTCACTCTCTTTGAATCTTCTTTATCATGCTAGGATTAGCAGGAAAAAGCAAAAAATTTCAGAATTGCACCTTGCAATGTGGAGATATTACTGTTTGTGCATTTACAATATTCATTGATTTTTGCCATTGAAAAACATGTTTTTCATATACCAGAAATGTTTGAAGCTACTGACTGAATGAAAGGAGCTGGCATCTCACTCTCTTTGAATCTTCTTTATCATGCTAGGATTAGCAGGAAAAAGCAAAAAATTTCAGAATTGCACCTTGCAATGTGGAGATATTACTGTTTGTGCATTTACAATATTCATTGATTTTTGCCATTGAAAAACATGTTTTTCATATACCAGAAATGTTTGAAGCTACTGACTGAATGAAAGGAGCTGGCATCTCACTCTCTTTGAATCTTCTTTATCATGCTAGGATTAGCAGGAAAAAGCAAAAAATTTCATAATTGCACCTTGCAATGTGGAGATATTACTGTTTGTGCATTTACAATATTCATTGATTTTTGCCATTGAAAAACATGTTTTTCATATACCAGAAATGTTTGAAGCTACTGACTGAATGAAAGGAGCTGGCATCTCACTCTCTTTAAATCTTCTTTATCATTCTAGGATTAACAGGAAAAAGCAAAAAATTTCAGAATTGCACCTTGCAATGTGGAGATATTACTGTTTGTGCATTTACAATATTCATTGATTTTTGCCATTGAAAAACGTTCAAATACCAGAAATGTTTGAAGCTACTGACTGAATGAAAGGAGCTGGCATCTCACTCTCTTTGAATCTTCTTTATCATGCTAGGATTAGCAGGAAAAAGCAAAAAATTTCAGAATTGCACCTTGCAATGTGGAGATATTACTGTTTGTGCATTTACAATATTCATTGATTTTTGCCATTGAAAAACATGTTTTTCATATACCAGAAATGTTTGAAGCTACTGACTGAATGAAAGGAGCTGGCATCTCACTCTCTTTGAATCTTCTTTATCATGCTAGGATTAGCAGGAAAAAGCAAAAAATTTCAGAATTGCACCTTGCAATGTGGAGATATTACTGTTTGTGCATTTACAATATTCATTGATTTTTGCCATTGAAAAACATGTTTTTCATATACCAGAAATGTTTGAAGCTACTGACTGAATGAAAGGAGCTGGCATCTCACTCTCTTTAAATCTTCTTTATCATGCTAGGATTAACAGGAAAAAGCAAAAAATTTCAGAATTGCACCTTGCAATGTGGAGATATTACTGTTTGTGCATTTACAATATTCATTGATTTTTGCCATTGAAAAACGTCCAGAAATGTTTGAAGCTACTGACTGAATGAAAGGAGCTGGCATCTCACTCTCTTTGAATCTTCTTTATCATGCTAGGATTAGCAGGAAAAAGCAAAAAATTTCTGAATTGCACCTTGCAATGTGGAGATATTACTGTTTGTGCATTTACAATATTCATTGATTTTTGCCATTGAAAAACATGTTTTTCATATACCAGAAATGTTTGAAGCTACTGACTGAATGAAAGGAGCTGGCATCTCACTCTCTTTGTATCTTCTTTATCATGCTAGGATTAACAGGAAAAAGCAAAAAATTTCAGAATTGCACCTTGCAATGTGGAGATATTACTGTTTGTGCATTTACAATATTCATTGATTTTTGCCATTGAAAAACGTCCAGAAATGTTTGAAGCTACTGACTGAATGAAAGGAGCTGGCATCTCACTCTCTTTGAATCTTCTTTATCATGCTAGGATTAGCAGGAAAAAGCAAAAAATTTCAGAATTGCACCTTGCAATGTGGAGATATTACTGTTTGTGCATTTACAATATTCATTGATTTTTGCCATTGAAAAACATGTTTTTCATATACCAGAAATGTTTGAAGCTACTGACTGAATGAAAGGAGCTGGCATCTCACTCTCTTTGAATCTCCTTTATCATGCTAGGATTAACAGGAAAAAGCAAAAAATTTCAGAATTGCACCTTGCAATGTGGAGATATTACTGTTTGTGCATTTACAATATTCATTGATTTTTGCCATTGAAAAACATGTTTTTCATATACCAGAAATGTTTGAAGCTACTGACTGAATGAAAGGAGCTGGCATCTCACTCTCTTTGAATCTTCTTTATCATGCTAGGATTAACAGGAAAAAGCAAAAAATTTCAGAATTGCACCTTGCAATGTGGAGATATTACTGTTTGTGCATTTACAATATTCATTGATTTTTGCCATTGAAAAACGTCCAGAAATGTTTGAAGCTACTGACTGAATGAAAGGAGCTGGCATCTCACTCTCTTTGAATCTTCTTTATCATGCTAGAATTAGCAGGAAAAAGCAAAAAATTTCAGAATTGCACCTTGCAATGTGGAGATATTACGGTTTGTGCATTTACAATATTCATTGATTTTTGCCATTGAAAAACATGTTTTTCATATACCAGAAATGTTTGAAGCTACTGACTGAATGAAAGGAGCTGGCATCTCACTCTCTTTGAATCTTCTTTATCATGCTAGAATTAGCAGGAAAAAGCAAAAAATTTCAGAATTGCACCTTGCAATGTGGAGATATTACTGTTTGTGCATTTACAATATTCATTGATTTTTGCCATTGAAAAACATGTTTTTCATATACCAGAAATGTTTGAAGCTACTGACTGAATGAAAGGAGCTGGCATCTCACTCTCTTTGAATCTTCTTTATCATGCTAGGATTAGCAGGAAAAAGCAAAAAATTTCAGAATTGCACCTTGCAATGTGGAGATATTACTGTTTGTGCATTTACAATATTCATTGATTTTTGCCATTGAAAAACATGTTTTTCATATACCAGAAATGTTTGAAGCTACTGACTGAATGAAAGGAGCTGGCATCTCACTCTCTTTAAATCTTCTTTATCATGCTAGGATTAACAGGAAAAAGCAAAAAATTTCAGAATTGCACCTTGCAATGTGGAGATATTACTGTTTGTGCATTTACAATATTCATTGATTTTTGCCATTGAAAAACGTCCAGAAATGTTTGAAGCTACTGACTGAATGAAAGGAGCTGGCATCTCACTCTCTTTGAATCTTCTTTATCATGCTAGGATTAGCAGGAAAAAGCAAAAAATTTCAGAATTGCACCTTGCAATGTGGAGATATTACTGTTTGTGCATTTACAATATTCATTGATTTTTGCCATTGAAAAACATGTTTTTCATGTACCAGAAATGTTTGAAGCTACTGACTGAATGAAAGGAGCTGGCATCTCACTCTCTTTGAATCTTCTTTATCATGCTAGGATTAGCAGGAAAAAGCAAAAAATTTCAGAATTGCACCTTGCAATGTGGAGATATTACTGTTTGTGCATTTACAATATTCATTGATTTTTGCCATTGAAAAACATGTTTTTCATATACCAGAAATGTTTGAAGCTACTGACTGAATGAAAGGAGCTGGCATCTCACTCTCTTTGAATCTTCTTTATCATGCTAGGATTAGCAGGAAAAAGCAAAAAATTTCAGAATTGCACCTTGCAATGTGGAGATATTACTGTTTGTGCATTTACAATATTCATTGATTTTTGCCATTGAAAAACATGTTTTTCATATACCAGAAATGTTTGAAGCTACTGACTGAATGAAAGGAGCTGGCATCTCACTCTCTTTAAATCTTCTTTATCATGCTAGGATTAACAGGAAAAAGCAAAAAATTTCAGAATTGCACCTTGCAATGTGGAGATATTACTGTTTGTGCATTTACAATATTCATTGATTTTTGCCATTGAAAAACGTCCAGAAATGTTTGAAGCTACTGACTGAATGAAAGGAGCTGGCATCTCACTCTCTTTGAATCTTCTTTATCATGCTAGGATTAGCAGGAAAAAGCAAAAAATTTCAGAATTGCACCTTGCAATGTGGAGATATTACTGTTTGTGCATTTACAATATTCATTGATTTTTGCCATTGAAAAACATCATGTTATTCATATACCAGAAATGTTTGAAGCTACTGACTGAATGAAAGGAGCTGGCATCTCACTCTCTTTGAATCTTCTTTATCATGCTAGGATTAGCAGGAAAAAGCAAAAAATTTCCGAATTGCACCTTGCAATGTGGAGATATTACTGTTTGTGCATTTACAATATTCATTGATTTTTGCCATTGAAAAACATGTTTTTCATATACCAGAAATGTTTGAAGCTACTGACTGAATGAAAGGAGCTGGCATCTCACTCTCTTTGAATCTTCTTTATCATGCTAGGATTAGCAGGAAAAAGCAAAAAATTTCAGAATTGCACCTTGCAATGTGGAGATATTACTGTTTGTGCATTTACAATATTCATTGATTTTTGCCATTGAAAAACATGTTTTTCATATACCAGAAATGTTTGAAGCTACTGACTGAATGAAAGGAGCTGGCATCTCACTCTCTTTGAATCTTCTTTATCATGCTAGGATTAACAGGAAAAAGCAAAAAATTTCAGAATTGCACCTTGCAATGTGGAGATATTACTGTTTGTGCATTTACAATATTCATTGATTTTTGCCATTGAAAAACGTCCAGAAATGTTTGAAGCTACTGACTGAATGAAAGGAGCTGGCATCTCACTCTCTTTAAATCTTCTTTATCATGCTAGGATTAACAGGAAAAAGCAAAAAATTTCAGAATTGCACCTTGCAATGTGGAGATATTACTGTTTGTGCATTTACAATATTCATTGATTTTTGCCATTGAAAAATATGTATTTCCATTCCAGAAATGTTTGAAGCTACTGACTGAATGAAAGGAGCTGGCATCTCACTCTCTTTGAATCTTCTTTATCATGCTAGGATTAGCAGGAAAAAGCAAAAAATTTCAGAATTGCACCTTGCAATGTGGAGATATTACTGTTTGTGCATTTACAATATTCATTGATTTTTGCCATTGAAAAACATCATGTTATTCATATACCAGAAATGTTTGAAGCTACTGACTGAATGAAAGGAGCTGGCATCTCACTCTCTTTGAATCTTCTTTATCATGCTAGGATTAGCAGGAAAAAGCAAAAAATTTCCGAATTGCACCTTGCAATGTGGAGATATTACTGTTTGTGCATTTACAATATTCATTGATTTTTGCCATTGAAAAACATGTTTTTCATATACCAGAAATGTTTGAAGCTACTGACTGAATGAAAGGAGCTGGCATCTCACTCTCTTTGAATCTTCTTTATCATGCTAGGATTAGCAGGAAAAAGCAAAAAATTTCAGAATTGCACCTTGCAATGTGGAGATATTACTGTTTGTGCATTTACAATATTCATTGATTTTTGCCATTGAAAAACATGTTTTTCATATACCAGAAATGTTTGAAGCTACTGACTGAATGAAAGGAGCTGGCATCTCACTCTCTTTGAATCTTCTTTATCATGCTAGGATTAACAGGAAAAAGCAAAAAATTTCAGAATTGCACCTTGCAATGTGGAGATATTACTGTTTGTGCATTTACAATATTCATTGATTTTTGCCATTGAAAAACGTCCAGAAATGTTTGAAGCTACTGACTGAATGAAAGGAGCTGGCATCTCACTCTCTTTGAATCTTCTTTATCATGCTAGGATTAGCAGGAAAAAGCAAAAAATTTCAGAATTGCACCTTGAAATGTGGAGATATTACTGTTTGTGCATTTACAATATTCATTGATTTTTGCCATTGAAAAACATGTTTTTCATATACCAGAAATGTTTGAAGCTACTGACTGAATGAAAGGAGCTGGCATCTCACTCTCTTTGAATCTTCTTTATCATGCTAGGATTAGCAGGAAAAAGCAAAAAATTTCAGAATTGCACCTTGCAATGTGGAGATATTACTGTTTGTGCATTTACAATATTCATTGATTTTTGCCATTGAAAAACATGTTTTTCATATACCAGAAATGTTTGAAGCTACTGACTGAATGAAAGGAGCTGGCATCTCACTCTCTTTGAATCTTCTTTATCATGCTAGGATTAACAGGAAAAAGCAAAAAATTTCAGAATTGCACCTTGCAATGTGGAGATATTACTGTTTGTGCATTTACAATATTCATTGATTTTTGCCATTGAAAAACATCCAGAAATGTTTGAAGCTACTGACTGAATGAAAGGAGCTGGCATCTCACTCTCTTTGAATCTTCTTTATCATGCTAGGATTAGCAGGAAAAAGCAAAAAATTTCAGAATTGCACCTTGCAATGTGGAGATATTACTGTTTGTGCATTTACAATATTCATTGATTTTTGCCATTGAAAAACATCATGTTATTCATATACCAGAAATGTTTGAAGCTACTGACTTAATGAAAGGAGCTGGCATCTCACTCTCTTTGAATCTTCTTTATGATGCTAGGATTAGCAGGAAAAAGCAAAAAAATTCAGAATTGCACCTTGCAATGTGGAGATATTACTGTTTGTGCATTTACAATATTCATTGATTTTTGCCATTGAAAAACATGTTTTTCATATACCAGAAATGTTTGAAGCTGCTGACTGAATGAAAGGAGCTGGCATCTCACTCTCTTTGAATCTTCTTTATCATGCTAGGATTAGCAGGAAAAAGCAAAAAATTTCAGAATTGCACCTTGCAATGTGGAGATATTACTGTTTGTGCATTTACAATATTCATTGATTTTTGCCATTGAAAAACGTCCAGAAATGTTTGAAGCTACTGACTGAATGAAAGGAGCTGGCATCTCACTCTCTTTGAATCTTCTTTATCATGCTAGGATTAGCAGGAAAAGCAAAAAATTTCAGATTTGCACCTTGCAATGTGGAGATATTACTGTTTGTGCATTTACAATATTCATTGATTTTTGCCATTGAAAAACATGTTTTTCATATACCAGAAATGTTTGAAGCTACTGACTGAATGAAAGGAGCTGGCATCTCACTCTCTTTGAATCTTCTTTATCATGCTAGGATTAACAGGAAAAAGCAAAAAATTTCAGAATTGCACCTTGCAATGTCGAGATATTACTGTTTGTGCATTTACAATATTCATTGATTTTTGCCATTGAAAAACGTCCAGAAATGTTTGAAGCTACTGACTGAATGAAAGGAGCTGGCATCTCACTCTCTTTGAATCTTCTTTATCATGCTAGGATTAGCAGGAAAAAGCAAAAAATTTCAGAATTGCACCTTGCAATGTGGAGATATTACTGTTTGTGCATTTACAATATTCATTGATTTTTGCCATTGAAAAACATGTTTTTCATATACCAGAAATGTTTGAAGCTACTGACTGAATGAAAGGAGCTGGCATCTCACTCTCTTTGAATCTCCTTTATCATGCTAGGATTAACAGGAAAAAGCAAAAAATTTCAGAATTGCACCTTGCAATGTGGAGATATTACTGTTTGTGCATTTACAATATTCATTGATTTTTGCCATTGAAAAACATGTTTTTCATATACCAGAAATGTTTGAAGCTACTGACTGAATGAAAGGAGCTGGCATCTCACTCTCTTTGAATCTTCTTTATCATGCTAGGATTAACAGGAAAAAGCAAAAAATTTCAGAATTGCACCTTGCAATGTGGAGATATTACTGTTTGTGCATTTACAATATTCATTGATTTTTGCCATTGAAAAACGTCCAGAAATGTTTGAAGCTACTGACTGAATGAAAGGAGCTGGCATCTCACTCTCTTTGAATCTTCTTTATCATGCTAGGATTAGCAGGAAAAAGCAAAAAATTTCAGAATTGCACCTTGCAATGTGGAGATATTACTGTTTGTGCATTTACAATATTCATTGATTTTTGCCATTGAAAAACATGTTTTTCATATACCAGAAATGTTTGAAGCTACTGACTGAATGAAAGGAGCTGGCATCTCACTCTCTTTGAATCTTCTTTATCATGCTAGGATTAGCAGGAAAAAGCAAAAAATTTCAGAATTGCACCTTGCAATGTGGAGATATTACTGTTTGTGCATTTACAATATTCATTGATTTTTGCCATTGAAAAACATGTTTTTCATATACCAGAAATGTTTGAAGCTACTGACTGAATGAAAGGAGCTGGCATCTCACTCTCTTTGAATCTTCTTTATCATGCTAGGATTAGCAGGAAAAAGCAAAAAATTTCATAATTGCACCTTGCAATGTGGAGATATTACTGTTTGTGCATTTACAATATTCATTGATTTTTGCCATTGAAAAACATGTTTTTCATATACCAGAAATGTTTGAAGCTACTGACTGAATGAAAGGAGCTGGCATCTCACTCTCTTTAAATCTTCTTTATCATGCTAGGATTAACAGGAAAAAGCAAAAAATTTCAGAATTGCACCTTGCAATGTGGAGATATTACTGTTTGTGCATTTACAATATTCATTGATTTTTGCCATTGAAAAACGTCCAGAAATGTTTGAAGCTACTGACTGAATGAAAGGAGCTGGCATCTCACTCTCTTTGAATCTTCTTTATCATGCTAGGATTAGCAGGAAAAAGCAAAAAATTTCAGAATTGCACCTTGCAATGTGGAGATATTACTGTTTGTGCATTTACAATATTCATTGATTTTTGCCATTGAAAAACATGTTTTTCATATACCAGAAATGTTTGAAGCTACTGACTGAATGAAAGGAGCTGGCATCTCACTCTCTTTGAATCTTCTTTATCATGCTAGGATTAGCAGGAAAAAGCAAAAAATTTCAGAATTGCACCTTGCAATGTGGAGATATTACTGTTTGTGCATTTACAATATTCATTGATTTTTGCCATTGAAAAACATGTTTTTCATATACCAGAAATGTTTGAAGCTACTGACTGAATGAAAGGAGCTGGCATCTCACTCTCTTTAAATCTTCTTTATCATGCTAGGATTAACAGGAAAAAGCAAAAAATTTCAGAATTGCACCTTGCAATGTGGAGATATTACTGTTTGTGCATTTACAATATTCATTGATTTTTGCCATTGAAAAACGTCCAGAAATGTTTGAAGCTACTGACTGAATGAAAGGAGCTGGCATCTCACTCTCTTTGAATCTTCTTTATCATGCTAGGATTAGCAGGAAAAAGCAAAAAATTTCAGAATTGCACCTTGCAATGTGGAGATATTACTGTTTGTGCATTTACAATATTCATTGATTTTTGCCATTGAAAAACATGTTTTTCATATACCAGAAATGTTTGAAGCTACTGACTGAATGAAAGGAGCTGGCATCTCACTCTCTTTGTATCTTCTTTATCATGCTAGGATTAACAGGAAAAAGCAAAAAATTTCAGAATTGCACCTTGCAATGTGGAGATATTACTGTTTGTGCATTTACAATATTCATTGATTTTTGCCATTGAAAAACGTCCAGAAATGTTTGAAGCTACTGACTGAATGAAAGGAGCTGGCATCTCACTCTCTTTGAATCTTCTTTATCATGCTAGGATTAGCAGGAAAAAGCAAAAAATTTCAGAATTGCACCTTGCAATGTGGAGATATTACTGTTTGTGCATTTACAATATTCATTGATTTTTGCCATTGAAAAACATGTTTTTCATATACCAGAAATGTTTGAAGCTACTGACTGAATGAAAGGAGCTGGCATCTCACTCTCTTTGAATCTCCTTTATCATGCTAGGATTAACAGGAAAAAGCAAAAAATTTCAGAATTGCACCTTGCAATGTGGAGATATTACTGTTTGTGCATTTACAATATTCATTGATTTTTGCCATTGAAAAACATGTTTTTCATATACCAGAAATGTTTGAAGCTACTGACTGAATGAAAGGAGCTGGCATCTCACTCTCTTTGAATCTTCTTTATCATGCTAGGATTAACAGGAAAAAGCAAAAAATTTCAGAATTGCACCTTGCAATGTGGAGATATTACTGTTTGTGCATTTACAATATTCATTGATTTTTGCCATTGAAAAACGTCCAGAAATGTTTGAAGCTACTGACTGAATGAAAGGAGCTGGCATCTCACTCTCTTTGAATCTTCTTTATCATGCTAGAATTAGCAGGAAAAAGCAAAAAATTTCAGAATTGCACCTTGCAATGTGGAGATATTACGGTTTGTGCATTTACAATATTCATTGATTTTTGCCATTGAAAAACATGTTTTTCATATACCAGAAATGTTTGAAGCTACTGACTGAATGAAAGGAGCTGGCATCTCACTCTCTTTGAATCTTCTTTATCATGCTAGAATTAGCAGGAAAAAGCAAAAAATTTCAGAATTGCACCTTGCAATGTGGAGATATTACTGTTTGTGCATTTACAATATTCATTGATTTTTGCCATTGAAAAACATGTTTTTCATATACCAGAAATGTTTGAAGCTACTGACTGAATGAAAGGAGCTGGCATCTCACTCTCTTTGAATCTTCTTTATCATGCTAGGATTAGCAGGAAAAAGCAAAAAATTTCAGAATTGCACCTTGCAATGTGGAGATATTACTGTTTGTGCATTTACAATATTCATTGATTTTTGCCATTGAAAAACATGTTTTTCATATACCAGAAATGTTTGAAGCTACTGACTGAATGAAAGGAGCTGGCATCTCACTCTCTTTAAATCTTCTTTATCATGCTAGGATTAACAGGAAAAAGCAAAAAATTTCAGAATTGCACCTTGCAATGTGGAGATATTACTGTTTGTGCATTTACAATATTCATTGATTTTTGCCATTGAAAAACGTCCAGAAATGTTTGAAGCTACTGACTGAATGAAAGGAGCTGGCATCTCACTCTCTTTGAATCTTCTTTATCATGCTAGGATTAGCAGGAAAAAGCAAAAAATTTCAGAATTGCACCTTGCAATGTGGAGATATTACTGTTTGTGCATTTACAATATTCATTGATTTTTGCCATTGAAAAACATCATGTTATTCATATACCAGAAATGTTTGAAGCTACTGACTGAATGAAAGGAGCTGGCATCTCACTCTCTTTGAATCTTCTTTATCATGTAAGGATTAGCAGGAAAAACCAAAAAATTTCCGAATTGCACCTTGCAATGTGGAGATATTACTGTTTGTGCATTTACAATATTCATTGATTTTTGCCATTGAAAAACATGTTTTTCATATACCAGAAATGTTTGAAGCTACTGACTGAATGAAAGGAGCTGGCATCTCACTCTCTTTGAATCTTCTTTATCATGCTAGGATTAGCAGGAAAAAGCAAAAAATTTCAGAATTGCACCTTGCAATGTGGAGATATTACTGTTTGTGCATTTACAATATTCATTGATTTTTGCCATTGAAAAACATGTTTTTCATATACCAGAAATGTTTGAAGCTACTGACTGAATGAAAGGAGCTGGCATCTCACTCTCTTTGAATCTTCTTTATCATGCTAGGATTAGCAGGAAAAAGCAAAAAATTTCAGAATTGCACCTTGCAATGTGGAGATATTACTGTTTGTGCATTTACAATATTCATTGATTTTTGCCATTGAAAAACGTCCAGAAATGTTTGAAGCTACTGACTGAATGAAAGGAGCTGGCATCTCACTCTCTTTGAATCTTCTTTATCATGCTAGGATTAGCAGGAAAAAGCAAAAAATTTCAGATTTGCACCTTGCAATGTGGAGATATTACTGTTTGTGCATTTACAATATTCATTGATTTTTGCCATTGAAAAACATGTTTTTCATATACCAGAAATGTTTGAAGCTACTGACTGAATGAAAGGAGCTGGCATCTCACTCTCTTTGAATCTTCTTTATCATGCTAGGATTAACAGGAAAAAGCAAAAAATTTCAGAATTGCACCTTGCAATGTCGAGATATTACTGTTTGTGCATTTACAATATTCATTGATTTTTGCCATTGAAAAACGTCCAGAAATGTTTGAAGCTACTGACTGAATGAAAGGAGCTGGCATCTCACTCTCTTTGAATCTTCTTTATCATGCTAGGATTAGCAGGAAAAAGCAAAAAATTTCAGAATTGCACCTTGCAATGTGGAGATATTACTGTTTGTGCATTTACAATATTCATTGATTTTTGCCATTGAAAAACATGTTTTTCATATACCAGAAATGTTTGAAGCTACTGACTGAATGAAAGGAGCTGGCATCTCACTCTCTTTGAATCTCCTTTATCATGCTAGGATTAACAGGAAAAAGCAAAAAATTTCAGAATTGCACCTTGCAATGTGGAGATATTACTGTTTGTGCATTTACAATATTCATTGATTTTTGCCATTGAAAAACATGTTTTTCATATACCAGAAATGTTTGAAGCTACTGACTGAATGAAAGGAGCTGGCATCTCACTCTCTTTGAATCTTCTTTATCATGCTAGGATTAACAGGAAAAAGCAAAAAATTTCAGAATTGCACCTTGCAATGTGGAGATATTACTGTTTGTGCATTTACAATATTCATTGATTTTTGCCATTGAAAAACGTCCAGAAATGTTTGAAGCTACTGACTGAATGAAAGGAGCTGGCATCTCACTCTCTTTGAATCTTCTTTATCATGCTAGGATTAGCAGGAAAAAGCAAAAAATTTCAGAATTGCACCTTGCAATGTGGAGATATTACTGTTTGTGCATTTACAATATTCATTGATTTTTGCCATTGAAAAACATGTTTTTCATATACCAGAAATGTTTGAAGCTACTGACTGAATGAAAGGAGCTGGCATCTCACTCTCTTTGAATCTTCTTTATCATGCTAGGATTAGCAGGAAAAAGCAAAAAAATTCAGAATTGCACCTTGCAATGTGGAGATATTACTGTTTGTGCATTTACAATATTCATTGATTTTTGCCATTGAAAAACATGTTTTTCATATACCAGAAATGTTTGAAGCTACTGACTGAATGAAAGGAGCTGGCATCTCACTCTCTTTGAATCTTCTTTATCATGCTAGGATTAGCAGGAAAAAGCAAAAAATTTCATAATTGCACCTTGCAATGTGGAGATATTACTGTTTGTGCATTTACAATATTCATTGATTTTTGCCATTGAAAAACATGTTTTTCATATACCAGAAATGTTTGAAGCTACTGACTGAATGAAAGGAGCTGGCATCTCACTCTCTTTAAATCTTCTTTATCATTCTAGGATTAACAGGAAAAAGCAAAAAATTTCAGAATTGCACCTTGCAATGTGGAGATATTACTGTTTGTGCATTTACAATATTCATTGATTTTTGCCATTGAAAAACGTCCAGAAATGTTTGAAGCTACTGACTGAATGAAAGGAGCTGGCATCTCACTCTCTTTGAATCTTCTTTATCATGCTAGGATTAGCAGGAAAAAGCAAAAAATTTCAGAATTGCACCTTGCAATGTGGAGATATTACTGTTTGTGCATTTACAATATTCATTGATTTTTGCCATTGAAAAACATGTTTTTCATATACCAGAAATGTTTGAAGCTACTGACTGAATGAAAGGAGCTGGCATCTCACTCTCTTTGAATCTTCTTTATCATGCTAGGATTAGCAGGAAAAAGCAAAAAATTTCAGAATTGCACCTTGCAATGTGGAGATATTACTGTTTGTGCATTTACAATATTCATTGATTTTTGCCATTGAAAAACATGTTTTTCATATACCAGAAATGTTTGAAGCTACTGACTGAATGAAAGGAGCTGGCATCTCACTCTCTTTAAATCTTCTTTATCATGCTAGGATTAACAGGAAAAAGCAAAAAATTTCAGAATTGCACCTTGCAATGTGGAGATATTACTGTTTGTGCATTTACAATATTCATTGATTTTTGCCATTGAAAAACGTCCAGAAATGTTTGAAGCTACTGACTGAATGAAAGGAGCTGGCATCTCACTCTCTTTGAATCTTCTTTATCATGCTAGGATTAGCAGGAAAAAGCAAAAAATTTCAGAATTGCACCTTGCAATGTGGAGATATTACTGTTTGTGCATTTACAATATTCATTGATTTTTGCCATTGAAAAACATGTTTTTCATATACCAGAAATGTTTGAAGCTACTGACTGAATGAAAGGAGCTGGCATCTCACTCTCTTTGAATCTTCTTTATCATGCTAGGATTAGCAGGAAAAAGCAAAAAATTTCAGAATTGCACCTTGCAATGTGGAGATATTACTGTTTGTGCATTTACAATATTCATTGATTTTTGCCATTGAAAAACATGTTTTTCATATACCAGAAATGTTTGAAGCTACTGACTGAATGAAAGGAGCTGGCATCTCACTCTCTTTAAATCTTCTTTATCATGCTAGGATTAACAGGAAAAAGCAAAAAATTTCAGAATTGCACCTTGCAATGTGGAGATATTACTGTTTGTGCATTTACAATATTCATTGATTTTTGCCATTGAAAAACGTCCAGAAATGTTTGAAGCTACTGACTGAATGAAAGGAGCTGGCATCTCACTCTCTTTGAATCTTCTTTATCATGCTAGGATTAGCAGGAAAAAGCAAAAAATTTCAGAATTGCACCTTGCAATGTGGAGATATTACTGTTTGTGCATTTACAATATTCATTGATTTTTGCCATTGAAAAACATGTTTTTCATATACCAGAAATGTTTGAAGCTACTGACTGAATGAAAGGAGCTGGCATCTCACTCTCTTTGTATCTTCTTTATCATGCTAGGATTAACAGGAAAAAGCAAAAAATTTCAGAATTGCACCTTGCAATGTGGAGATATTACTGTTTGTGCATTTACAATATTCATTGATTTTTGCCATTGAAAAACGTCCAGAAATGTTTGAAGCTACTGACTGAATGAAAGGAGCTGGCATCTCACTCTCTTTGAATCTTCTTTATCATGCTAGGATTAGCAGGAAAAAGCAAAAAATTTCAGAATTGCACCTTGCAATGTGGAGATATTACTGTTTGTGCATTTACAATATTCATTGATTTTTGCCATTGAAAAACATGTTTTTCATATACCAGAAATGTTTGAAGCTACTGACTGAATGAAAGGAGCTGGCATCTCACTCTCTTTGAATCTCCTTTATCATGCTAGGATTAACAGGAAAAAGCAAAAAATTTCAGAATTGCACCTTGCAATGTGGAGATATTACTGTTTGTGCATTTACAATATTCATTGATTTTTGCCATTGAAAAACATGTTTTTCATATACCAGAAATGTTTGAAGCTACTGACTGAATGAAAGGAGCTGGCATCTCACTCTCTTTGAATCTTCTTTATCATGCTAGGATTAACAGGAAAAAGCAAAAAATTTCAGAATTGCACCTTGCAATGTGGAGATATTACTGTTTGTGCATTTACAATATTCATTGATTTTTGCCATTGAAAAACGTCCAGAAATGTTTGAAGCTACTGACTGAATGAAAGGAGCTGGCATCTCACTCTCTTTGAATCTTCTTTATCATGCTAGAATTAGCAGGAAAAAGCAAAAAATTTCAGAATTGCACCTTGCAATGTGGAGATATTACGGTTTGTGCATTTACAATATTCATTGATTTTTGCCATTGAAAAACATGTTTTTCATATACCAGAAATGTTTGAAGCTACTGACTGAATGAAAGGAGCTGGCATCTCACTCTCTTTGAATCTTCTTTATCATGCTAGAATTAGCAGGAAAAAGCAAAAAATTTCAGAATTGCACCTTGCAATGTGGAGATATTACTGTTTGTGCATTTACAATATTCATTGATTTTTGCCATTGAAAAACATGTTTTTCATATACCAGAAATGTTTGAAGCTACTGACTGAATGAAAGGAGCTGGCATCTCACTCTCTTTGAATCTTCTTTATCATGCTAGGATTAGCAGGAAAAAGCAAAAAATTTCAGAATTGCACCTTGCAATGTGGAGATATTACTGTTTGTGCATTTACAATATTCATTGATTTTTGCCATTGAAAAACATGTTTTTCATATACCAGAAATGTTTGAAGCTACTGACTGAATGAAAGGAGCTGGCATCTCACTCTCTTTAAATCTTCTTTATCATGCTAGGATTAACAGGAAAAAGCAAAAAATTTCAGAATTGCACCTTGCAATGTGGAGATATTACTGTATGTGCATTTACAATATTCATTGATTTTTGCCATTGAAAAACGTCCAGAAATGTTTGAAGCTACTGACTGAATGAAAGGAGCTGGCATCTCACTCTCTTTGAATCTTCTTTATCATGCTAGGATTAGCAGGAAAAAGCAAAAAATTTCAGAATTGCACCTTGCAATGTGGAGATATTACTGTTTGTGCATTTACAATATTCATTGATTTTTGCCATTGAAAAACATGTTTTTCATGTACCAGAAATGTTTGAAGCTACTGACTGAATGAAAGGAGCTGGCATCTCACTCTCTTTGAATCTTCTTTATCATGCTAGGATTAGCAGGAAAAAGCAAAAAATTTCAGAATTGCACCTTGCAATGTGGAGATATTACTGTTTGTGCATTTACAATATTCATTGATTTTTGCCATTGAAAAACATGTTTTTCATATACCAGAAATGTTTGAAGCTACTGACTGAATGAAAGGAGCTGGCATCTCACTCTCTTTAAATCTTCTTTATCATGCTAGGATTAACAGGAAAAAGCAAAAAATTTCAGAATTGCACCTTGCAATGTGGAGATATTACTGTTTGTGCATTTACAATATTCATTGATTTTTGCCATTGAAAAACGTCCAGAAATGTTTGAAGCTACTGACTGAATGAAAGGAGCTGGCATCTCACTCTCTTTGAATCTTCTTTATCATGCTAGGATTAGCAGGAAAAAGCAAAAAATTTCAGAATTGCACCTTGCAATGTGGAGATATTACTGTTTGTGCATTTACAATATTCATTGATTTTTGCCATTGAAAAACATCATGTTATTCATATACCAGAAATGTTTGAAGCTACTGACTGAATGAAAGGAGCTGGCATCTCACTCTCTTTGAATCTTCTTTATCATGCTAGGATTAGCAGGAAAAAGCAAAAAATTTCAGAATTGCACCTTGCAATGTGGAGATATTACTGTTTGTGCATTTACAATATTCATTGATTTTTGCCATTGAAAAACATGTTTTTCATATACCAGAAATGTTTGAAGCTACTGACTGAATGAAAGGAGCTGGCATCTCACTCTCTTTGAATCTTCTTTATCATGCTAGGATTAACAGGAAAAAGCAAAAAATTTCAGAATTGCACCTTGCAATGTGGAGATATTACTGTTTGTGCATTTACAATATTCATTGATTTTTGCCATTGAAAAACATGTTTTTCATATACCAGAAATGTTTGAAGCTACTGACTGAATGAAAGGAGCTGGCATCTCACTCTCTTTGAATCTTCTTTATCATGCTAGGATTAACAGGAAAAAGCAAAAAATTTCAGAATTGCACCCTGCAATGTGGAGATATTACTGTTTGTGCATTTACAATATTCATTGATTTTTGCCATTGAAAAACGTCCAGAAATGTTTGAAGCTACTGACTGAATGAAAGGAGCTGGCATCTCACTCTCTTTGAATCTTCTTTATCATGCTAGGATTAGCAGGAAAAAGCAAAAAATTTCAGAATTGCACCTTGCAATGTGGAGATATTACTGTTTGTGCATTTACAATATTCATTGATTTTTGCCATTGAAAAACATGTTTTTCATATACCAGAAATGTTTGAAGCTACTGACTGAATGAAAGGAGCTGGCATCTCACTCTCTTTAAATCTTCTTTATCATGCTAGGATTAACAGGAAAAAGCAAAAAATTTCAGAATTGCACCTTGCAATGTGGAGATATTACTGTTTGTGCATTTACAATATTCATTGATTTTTGCCATTGAAAAACGTCCAGAAATGTTTGAAGCTACTGACTGAATGAAAGGAGCTGGCATCTCACTCTCTTTGAATCTTCTTTATCATGCTAGGATTAGCAGGAAAAAGCAAAAAATTTCAGAATTGCACCTTGCAATGTGGAGATATTACTGTTTGTGCATTTACAATATTCATTGATTTTTGCCATTGAAAAACATCATGTTATTCATATACCAGAAATGTTTGAAGCTACTGACTGAATGAAAGGAGCTGGCATCTCACTCTCTTTGAATCTTCTTTATCATGCTAGGATTAGCAGGAAAAAGCAAAAAATTTCCGAATTGCACCTTGCAATGTGGAGATATTACTGTTTGTGCATTTACAATATTCATTGATTTTTGCCATTGAAAAACATGTTTTTCATATACCAGAAATGTTTGAAGCTACTGACTGAATGAAAGGAGCTGGCATCTCACTCTCTTTGAATCTTCTTTATCATGCTAGGATTAGCAGGAAAAAGCAAAAAATTTCAGAATTGCACCTTGCAATGTGGAGATATTACTGTTTGTGCATTTACAATATTCATTGATTTTTGCCATTGAAAAACATGTTTTTCATATACCAGAAATGTTTGAAGCTACTGACTGAATGAAAGGAGCTGGCATCTCACTCTCTTTGAATCTTCTTTATCATGCTAGGATTGACAGGAAAAAGCAAAAAATTTCAGAATTCCACCTTGCAATGTGGAGATATTACTGTTTGTGCATTTACAATATTCATTGATTTTTGCCATTGAAAAACGTCCAGAAATGTTTGAAGCTACTGACTGAATGAAAGGAGCTGGCATCTCACTCTCTTTGAATCTTCTTTATCATGCTAGGATTAGCAGGAAAAAGCAAAAAATTTCAGAATTGCACCTTGAAATGTGGAGATATTACTGTTTGTGCATTTACAATATTCATTGATTTTTGCCATTGAAAAACATGTTTTTCATATACCAGAAATGTTTGAAGCTACTGACTGAATGAAAGGAGCTGGCATCTCACTCTCTTTGAATCTTCTTTATCATGCTAGGATTAGCAGGAAAAAGCAAAAAATTTCAGAATTGCACCTTGCAATGTGGAGATATTACTGTTTGTGCATTTACAATATTCATTGATTTTTGCCATTGAAAAACATGTTTTTCATATACCAGAAATGTTTGAAGCTACTGACTGAATGAAAGGAGCTGGCATCTCACTCTCTTTGAATCTTCTTTATCATGCTAGGATTAGCAGGAAAAAGCAAAAAATTTCAGAATTGCACCTTGCAATGTGGAGATATTACTGTTTGTGCATTTACAATATTCATTGATTTTTGCCATTGAAAAACATGTTTTTCATATACCAGAAATGTTTGAAGCTACTGACTGAATGAAAGGAGCTGGCATCTCACTCTCTTTGAATCTTCTTTATCATGCTAGGATTAGCAGGAAAAAGCAAAAAATTTCAGAATTGCACCTTGCAATGTGGAGATATTACTGTTTGTGCAATTACAATATTCATTGATTTTTGCCATTGAAAAACGTCCAGAAATGTTTGAAGCTACTGACTGAATGAAAGGAGCTGGCATCTCACTCTCTTTGAATCTTCTTTATCATGCTAGGATTAGCAGGAAAAAGCAAAAAATTTCAGAATTGCACCTTGCAATGTGGAGATATTACTGTTTGTGCATTTACAATATTCATTGATTTTTGCCATTGAAAAACATGTTTTTCATATACCAGAAATGTTTGAAGCTACTGACTGAATGAAAGGAGCTGGCATCTCACTCTCTTTGAATCTTCTTTATCTTGCTAGGATTAACAGGAAAAAGCAAAAAATTTCAGAATTGCACCTTGCAATGTGGAGATATTACTGTTTGTGCATTTACAATATTCATTGATTTTTGCCATTGAAAAACGTCCAGAAATGTTTGAAGCTACTGACTGAATGAAAGGAGCTGGCATCTCACTCTCTTTGAATCTTCTTTATCATGCTAGGATTAGCAGGAAAAAGCAAAAAATTTCAGAATTGCACCTTGCAATGTGGAGATATTACTGTTTGTGCATTTACAATATTCATTGATTTTTGCCATTGAAAAACATGTTTTTCATATACCAGAAATGTTTGAAGCTACTGACTGAATGAAAGGAGCTGGCATCTCACTCTCTTTGAATCGTCTTTATCATGCTAGGATTAACAGGAAAAAGCAAAAAATTTCAGAATTGCACCTTGCAATGTGGAGATATTACTGTTTGTGCATTTACAATATTCATTGATTTTTGCCATTGAAAAACGTCCAGAAATGTTTGAAGCTACTGACTGAATGAAAGGAGCTGGCATCTCACTCTCTTTGAATCTTCTTTATCATGCTAGGATTAGCAGGAAAAAGCAAAAAATTTCAGAATTGCACCTTGCAATGTGGAGATATTACTGTTTGTGCATTTACAATATTCATTGATTTTTGCCATTGAAAAACATGTTTTTCATATACCAGAAATGTTTGAAGCTACTGACTGAATGAAAGGAGCTGGCATCTCACTCTCTTTGAATCTTCTTTATCATGCTAGGATTAGCAGGAAAAAGCAAAAAATTTCAGAATTGCACCTTGCAATGTGGAGATATTACTGTTTGTGCATTTACAATATTCATTGATTTTTGCCATTGAAAAACATCATGTTATTCATATACCAGAAATGTTTGAAGCTACTGACTGAATGAAAGGAGCTGGCATCTCACTCTCTTTGAATCTTCTTTATCATGCTAGGATTAGCAGGAAAAAGCAAAACATTTCAGAATTGCACCTTGCAATGTGGAGATATTACTGTTTGTGCTTTTACAATATTCATTGATTTTTGCCATTGAAAAACATGTTTTTCATATACCAGAAATGTTTGAAGCTACTGACTGAATGAAAGGAGCTGGCATCTCACTCTCTTTGAATCTTCTTTATCATGCTAGGATTAACAGGAAAAAGCAAAAAATTTCAGAATTGCACCTTGCAATGTGGAGATATTACTGTTTGTGCATTTACAATATTCATTGATTTTTGCCATTGAAAAACGTCCAGAAATGTTTGAAGCTACTGACTGAATGAAAGGAGCTGGCATCTCACTCTCTTTGAATCTTCTTTATCATGCTAGGATTAGCAGGAAAAAGCAAAAAATTTCAGAATTGCACCTTGCAATGTGGAGATATTACTGTTTGTGCATTTACAATATTCATTGATTTTTGCCATTGAAAAACATCATGTTATTCATATACCAGAAATGTTTGAAGCTACTGACTGAATGAAAGGAGCTGGCATCTCACTCTCTTTGAATCTTCTTTATCATGCTAGGATTAGCAGGAAAAAGCAAAACATTTCAGAATTGCACCTTGCAATGTGGAGATATTACTGTTTGTGCTTTTACAATATTCATTGATTTTTGCCATTGAAAAACATGTTTTTCATATACCAGAAATGTTTGAAACTACTGACTGAATGAAAGGAGCTGGCATCTCACTCTCTTTGAATCTTCTTTATCATGCTAGGATTAACAGGAAAAAGCAAAAAATTTCAGAATTGCACCTTGCAATGTGGAGATATTACTGTTTGTGCATTTACAATATTCATTGATTTTTGCCATTGAAAAACGTCCAGAAATGTTTGAAGCTACTGACTGAATGAAAGGAGCTGGCATCTCACTCTCTTTGAATCTTCTTTATCATGCTAGGATTAGCAGGAAAAAGCAAAAAATTTCAGAATTGCACCTTGCAATGTGGAGATATTACTGTTTGTGCATTTACAATATTCATTGATTTTTGCCATTGAAAAACATGTTTTTCATATACCAGAAATGTTTGAAGCTACTGACTGAATGAAAGGAGCTGGCATCTCACTCTCTTTGAATCTTCTTTATCATGCTAGGATTAACAGGAAAAAGCAAAAAATTTCAGAATTGCACCTTGCAATGTGGAGATATTACTGTTTGTGCATTTACAATATTCATTGATTTTTGCCATTGAAAAACGTCCAGAAATGTTTGAAGCTACTGACTGAATGAAAGGAGCTGGCATCTCACTCTCTTTGAATCTTCTTTATCATGCTAGGATTAGCAGGAAAAACAAAAAATTTCAGAATTGCACCTTGAAATGTGGAGATATTACTGTTTGTGCATTTACAATATTCATTGATTTTTGCCATTGAAAAACATGTTTTTCATATACCAGAAATGTTTGAAGCTACTGACTGAATGAAAGGAGCTGGCATCTCACTCTCTTTGAATCTTCTTTATCATGCTAGGATTAGCAGGAAAAAGCAAAAAATTTCAGAATTGCACCTTGCAATGTGGAGATATTACTGTTTGTGCATTTACAATATTCATTGATTTTTGCCATTGAAAAACATGTTTTTCATATACCAGAAATGTTTGAAGCTACTGACTGAATGAAAGGAGCTGGCATCTCACTCTCTTTGAATCTTCTTTATCATGCTAGGATTAGCAGGAAAAAGCAAAAAATTTCAGAATTGCACCTTGCAATGTGGAGATATTACTGTTTGTGCATTTACAATATTCATTGATTTTTGCCATTGAAAAACATGTTTTTCATATACCAGAAATGTTTGAAGCTACTGACTGAATGAAAGGAGCTGGCATCTCACTCTCTTTGAATCTTCTTTATCATGCTAGGATTAGCAGGAAAAAGCAAAAAATTTCAGAATTGCACCTTGCAATGTGGAGATATTACTGTTTGTGCATTTACAATATTCATTGATTTTTGCCATTGAAAAACGTCCAGAAATGTTTGAAGCTACTGACTGAATGAAAGGAGCTGGCATCTCACTCTCTTTGAATCTTCTTTATCATGCTAGGATTAGCAGGAAAAAGCAAAAAATTTCAGAATTGCACCTTGCAATGTGGAGATATTACTGTTTGTGCATTTACAATATTCATTGATTTTTGCCATTGAAAAACATGTTTTTCATATACCAGAAATGTTTGAAGCTACTGACTGAATGAAAGGAGCTGGCATCTCACTCTCTTTGAATCTTCTTTATCTTGCTAGGATTAACAGGAAAAAGCAAAAAATTTCAGAATTGCACCTTGCAATGTGGAGATATTACTGTTTGTGCATTTACAATATTCATTGATTTTTGCCATTGAAAAACGTCCAGAAATGTTTGAAGCTACTGACTGAATGAAAGGAGCTGGCATCTCACTCTCTTTGAATCTTCTTTATCATGCTAGGATTAGCAGGAAAAAGCAAAAAATTTCAGAATTGCACCTTGCAATGTGGAGATATTACTGTTTGTGCATTTACAATATTCATTGATTTTTGCCATTGAAAAACATGTTTTTCATATACCAGAAATGTTTGAAGCTACTGACTGAATGAAAGGAGCTGGCATCTCACTCTCTTTGAATCGTCTTTATCATGCTAGGATTAACAGGAAAAAGCAAAAAATTTCAGAATTGCACCTTGCAATGTGGAGATATTACTGTTTGTGCATTTACAATATTCATTGATTTTTGCCATTGAAAAACGTCCAGAAATGTTTGAAGCTACTGACTGAATGAAAGGAGCTGGCATCTCACTCTCTTTGAATCTTCTTTATCATGCTAGGATTAGCAGGAAAAAGCAAAAAATTTCAGAATTGCACCTTGCAATGTGGAGATATTACTGTTTGTGCATTTACAATATTCATTGATTTTTGCCATTGAAAAACATGTTTTTCATATACCAGAAATGTTTGAAGCTACTGACTGAATGAAAGGAGCTGGCATCTCACTCTCTTTGAATCTTCTTTATCATGCTAGGATTAGCAGGAAAAAGCAAAAAATTTCAGAATTGCACCTTGCAATGTGGAGATATTACTGTTTGTGCATTTACAATATTCATTGATTTTTGCCATTGAAAAACATCATGTTATTCATATACCAGAAATGTTTGAAGCTACTGACTGAATGAAAGGAGCTGGCATCTCACTCTCTTTGAATCTTCTTTATCATGCTAGGATTAGCAGGAAAAAGCAAAACATTTCAGAATTGCACCTTGCAATGTGGAGATATTACTGTTTGTGCTTTTACAATATTCATTGATTTTTGCCATTGAAAAACATGTTTTTCATATACCAGAAATGTTTGAAGCTACTGACTGAATGAAAGGAGCTGGCATCTCACTCTCTTTGAATCTTCTTTATCATGCTAGGATTAACAGGAAAAAGCAAAAAATTTCAGAATTGCACCTTGCAATGTGGAGATATTACTGTTTGTGCATTTACAATATTCATTGATTTTTGCCATTGAAAAACGTCCAGAAATGTTTGAAGCTACTGACTGAATGAAAGGAGCTGGCATCTCACTCTCTTTGAATCTTCTTTATCATGCTAGGATTAGCAGGAAAAAGCAAAAAATTTCAGAATTGCACCTTGCAATGTGGAGATATTACTGTTTGTGCATTTACAATATTCATTGATTTTTGCCATTGAAAAACATCATGTTATTCATATACCAGAAATGTTTGAAGCTACTGACTGAATGAAAGGAGCTGGCATCTCACTCTCTTTGAATCTTCTTTATCATGCTAGGATTAGCAGGAAAAAGCAAAACATTTCAGAATTGCACCTTGCAATGTGGAGATATTACTGTTTGTGCTTTTACAATATTCATTGATTTTTGCCATTGAAAAACATGTTTTTCATATACCAGAAATGTTTGAAACTACTGACTGAATGAAAGGAGCTGGCATCTCACTCTCTTTGAATCTTCTTTATCATGCTAGGATTAACAGGAAAAAGCAAAAAATTTCAGAATTGCACCTTGCAATGTGGAGATATTACTGTTTGTGCATTTACAATATTCATTGATTTTTGCCATTGAAAAACGTCCAGAAATGTTTGAAGCTACTGACTGAATGAAAGGAGCTGGCATCTCACTCTCTTTGAATCTTCTTTATCATGCTAGGATTAGCAGGAAAAAGCAAAAAATTTCAGAATTGCACCTTGCAATGTGGAGATATTACTGTTTGTGCATTTACAATATTCATTGATTTTTGCCATTGAAAAACATGTTTTTCATATACCAGAAATGTTTGAAGCTACTGACTGAATGAAAGGAGCTGGCATCTCACTCTCTTTGAATCTTCTTTATCATGCTAGGATTAGCAGGAAAAAGCAAAAAATTTCAGAATTGCACCTTGCAATGTGGAGATATTACTGTTTGTGCATTTACAATATTCATTGATTTTTGCCATTGAAAAACATGTTTTTCATATACCAGAAATGTTTGAAGCTACTGACTGAATGAAAGGAGCTGGCATCTCACTCTCTTTGAATCTTCTTTATCATGCTAGGATTAACAGGAAAAAGCAAAAAATTTCAGAATTGCACCTTGCAATGTGGAGATATTACTGTTTGTGCATTTACAATATTCATTGATTTTTGCCATTGAAAAACGTCCAGAAATGTTTGAAGCTACTGACTGAATGAAAGGAGCTGGCATCTCACTCTCTTTGAATCTTCTTTATCATGCTAGGATTAGCAGGAAAAAGCAAAAAATTTCAGAATTGCACCTTGCAATGTGGAGATATTACTGTTTGTGCATTTACAATATTCATTGATTTTTGCCATTGAAAAACATGTTTTTCATATACCAGAAATGTTTGAAGCTACTGACTGAATGAAAGTAGCTGGCATCTCACTCTCTTTGAATCTTCTTTGTCATGCTAGGATTAACAGGAAAAAGCAAAAAATTTCAGAATTGCACCTTGCAATGTGGAGATATTACTGTTTGTGCATTTACAATATTCATTGATTTTTGCCATTGAAAAACGTCCAGAAATGTTTGAAGCTACTGACTGAATGAAAGGAGCTGGCATCTCACTCTCTTTGAATCTTCTTTATCATGCTAGGATTAGCAGGAAAAAGCAAAAAATTTCAGAATTGCACCTTGCAATGTGGAGATATTACTGTTTGTGCATTTACAATATTCATTGATTTTTGCCATTGAAAAACATGTTTTTCATATACCAGAAATGTTTGAAGCTACTGACTGAATGAAAGGAGCTGGCATCTCACTCTCTTTGAATCTTCTTTATCATGCTAGGATTAACAGGAAAAAGCAAAAAATTTCAGAATTGCACCTTGCAATGTGGAGATATTACTGTTTGTGCATTTACAATATTCATTGATTTTTGCCATTGAAAAACGTCCAGAAATGTTTGAAGCTACTGACTGAATGAAAGGAGCTGGCATCTCACTCTCTTTGAATCTTCTTTATCATGCTAGGATTAGCAGGAAAAAGCAAAAAATTTCAGAATTGCACCTTGCAATGTGGATATATTACTGTTTGTGCATTTACAATATTCATTGATTTTTGCCATTGAAAAATATCATGTTATTCATATACCAGAAATGTTTGAAGCTACTGACTGAATGAAAGGAGCTGGCATCTCACTCTCTTTGAATCTTCTTTATCATGCTAGGATTAACAGGAAAAAGCAAAAAATTTCAGAATTGCACCTTGCAATGTGGAGATATTACTGTTTGTGCATTTACAATATTCATTGATTTTTGCCATTGAAAAACGTCCAGAAATGTTTGAAGCTACTGACTGAATGAAAGGAGCTGGCATCTCACTCTCTTTGAATCTTCTTTATCATGCTAGGATTAGCAGGAAAAAGCAAAAAATTTCAGAATTGCACCTTGAAATGTGGAGATATTACTGTTTGTGCATTTACAATATTCATTGATTTTTGCCATTGAAAAACATGTTTTTCATATACCAGAAATGTTTGAAGCTACTGACTGAATGAAAGGAGCTGGCATCTCACTCTCTTAGAATCTTCTTTATCATGCTAGGATTAGCAGGAAAAAGCAAAAAATTTCAGAATTGCACCTTGCAATGTGGAGATATTACTGTTTGTGCATTTACAATATTCATTGATTTTTGCCATTGAAAAACATGTTTTTCATATACCAGAAATGTTTGAAGCTACTGACTGAATGAAAGGAGCTGGCATCTCACTCCCTTTGAATCTTCTTTATCATGCTAGGATTAGCAGGAAAAAGCAAAAAATTTCAGAATTGCACCTTGCAATGTGGAGATATTACTGTTTGTGCATTTACAATATTCATTGATTTTTGCCATTGAAAAACATGTTTTTCATATACCAGAAATGTTTGAAGCTACTGACTGAATGAAAGGAGCTGGCATCTCACTCTCTTTGAATCTTCTTTATCATGCTAGGATTAGCAGGAAAAAGCAAAAAATTTCAGAATTGCACCTTGCAATGTGGAGATATTACTCTTTGTGCATTTACAATATTCATTGATTTTTGCCATTGAAAAACGTCCAGAAATGTTTGAAGCTACTGACTGAATGAAAGGAGCTGGCATCTCACTCTCTTTGAATCTTCTTTATCATGCTAGGATTAGCAGGAAAAAGCAAAAAATTTCAGAATTGCACCTTGCAATGTGGAGATATTACTGTTTGTGCATTTACAATATTCATTGATTTTTGCCATTGAAAAACATGTTTTTCATATACCAGAAATGTTTGAAGCTACTGACTGAATGAAAGGAGCTGGCATCTCACTCTCTTTGAATCTTCTTTATCATGCTAGGATTAACAGGAAAAAGCAAAAAATTTCAGAATTGCACCTTGCAATGTGGAGATATTACTGTTTGTGCATTTACAATATTCATTGATTTTTGCCATTGAAAAACGTCCAGAAATGTTTGAAGCTACTGACTGAATGAAAGGAGCTGGCATCTCACTCTCTTTGAATCTTCTTTATCATGCTAGGATTAGCAGGAAAAAGCAAAAAATTTCAGAATTGCACCTTGCAATGTGGAGATATTACTGTTTGTGCATTTACAATATTCATTGATTTTTGCCATTGAAAAACATGTTTTTCATATACCAGAAATGTTTGAAGCTACTGACTGAATGAAAGGAGCTAGCATCTCACTCTCTTTGAATCTTCTTTATCATGCTAGGATTAGCAGGAAAAAGCAAAAAATTTCAGAATTGCACCTTGCAATGTGGAGATATTACTGTTTGTGCATTTACAATATTCATTGATTTTTGCCATTGAAAAACATCATGTTATTCATATACCAGAAATGTTTGAAGCTACTGACTGAATGAAAGGAGCTGGCATCTCACTCTCTTTGAATCTTCTTTATCATGCTAGGATTAGCAGGAAAAAGCAAAACATTTCAGAATTGCACCTTGCAATGTGGAGATATTACTGTTTGTGCATTTACAATATTCATTGATTTTTGCCATTGAAAAACGTCCAGAAATGTTTGAAGCTACTGACTGAATGAAAGGAGCTGGCATCTCACTCTCTTTGAATCTTCTTTATCATGCTAGGATTAGCAGGAAAAAGCAAAAAATTTCAGAATTGCACCTTGCAATGTGGAGATATTACTGTTTGTGCATTTACAATATTCATTGATTTTTGCCATTGAAAAACATGTTTTTCATATACCAGAAATGTTTGAAGCTACTGACTGAATGAAAGGAGCTGGCATCTCACTCTCTTTGAATCTTCTTTATCATGCTAGGATTAACAGGAAAAAGCAAAAAATTTCAGAATTGCACCTTGCAATGTGGAGATATTACTGTTTGTGCATTTACAATATTCATTGATTTTTGCCATTGAAAAACGTCCAGAAATGTTTGAAGCTACTGACTGAATGAAAGGAGCTGGCATCTCACTCTCTTTGAATCTTCTTTATCATGCTAGGATTAGCAGGAAAAAGCAAAAAATTTCAGAATTGCACCTTGCAATGTGGAGATATTACTGTTTGTGCATTTACAATATTCATTGATTTTTGCCATTGAAAAACATGTTTTTCATATACCAGAAATGTTTGAAGCTACTGACTGAATGAAAGGAGCTGGCATCTCACTCTCTTTGAATCTTCTTTATCATGCTAGGATTAGCAGGAAAAAGCAAAAAATTTCGGAATTGCACCTTGCAATGTGGAGATATTACTGTTTGTGCATTTACAATATTCATTGATTTTTGCCATTGAAAAACATCATGTTATTCATATACCAGAAATGTTTGAAGCTACTGACTGAATGAAAGGAGCTGGCATCTCACTCTCTTTGAATCTTCTTTATCATGCTAGGATTAACAGGAAAAAGCAAAAAATTTCAGAATTGCACCTTGCAATGTGGAGATATTACTGTTTGTGCATTTACAATATTCATTGATTTTTGCCATTGAAAAACGTCCAGAAATGTTTGAAGCTACTGACTGAATGAAAGGAGCTGGCATCTCACTCTCTTTGAATCTTCTTTATCATGCTAGGATTAGCAGGAAAAAGCAAAAAATTTCAGAATTGCACCTTGAAATGTGGAGATATTACTGTTTGTGCATTTACAATATTCATTGATTTTTGCCATTGAAAAACATGTTTTTCATATACCAGAAATGTTTGAAGCTACTGACTGAATGAAAGGAGCTGGCATCTCACTCTCTTTGAATCTTCTTTATCATGCTAGGATTAGCAGGAAAAAGCAAAAAATTTCAGAATTGCACCTTGCAATGTGGAGATATTACTGTTTGTGCATTTACAATATTCATTGATTTTTGCCATTGAAAAACATGTTTTTCATATTCCAGAAATGTTTGAAGCTACTGACTGAATGAAAGGAGCTGGCATCTCACTCTCTTTGAATCTTCTTTATCATGCTAGGATTAGCAGGAAAAAGCAAAAAATTTCAGAATTGCACCTTGCAATGTGGAGATATTACTGTTTGTGCATTTACAATATTCATTGATTTTTGCCATTGAAAAACATGTTTTTCATATACCAGAAATGTTTGAAGCTACTGACTGAATGAAAGGAGCTGGCATCTCACTCTCTTTGAATCTTCTTTATCATGCTAGGATTAACAGGAAAAAGCAAAAAATTTCAGAATTGCACCTTGCAATGTGGAGATATTACTGTTTGTGCATTTACAATATTCATTGATTTTTGCCATTGAAAAACATCATGTTATTCATATACCAGAAATGTTTGAAGCTACTGACTGAATGAAAGGAGCTGGCATCTCACTCTCTTTGAATCTTCTTTATCATGCTAGGATTAGCAGGAAAAAGCAAAACATTTCAGAATTGCACCTTGCAATGTGGAGATATTACTGTTTGTGCATTTACAATATTCATTGATTTTTGCCATTGAAAAACGTCCAGAAATGTTTGAAGCTACTGACTGAATGAAAGGAGCTGGCATCTCACTCTCTTTGAATCTTCTTTATCATGCTAGGATTAGCAGGAAAAAGCAAAAAATTTCAGAATTGCACCTTGCAATGTGGAGATATTACTGTTTGTGCATTTACAATATTCATTGATTTTTGCCATTGAAAAACATGTTTTTCATATACCAGAAATGTTTGAAGCTACTGACTGAATGAAAGGAGCTGGCATCTCACTCTCTTTGAATCTTCTTTATCATGCTAGGATTAACAGGAAAAAGCAAAAAATTTCAGAATTGCACCTTGCAATGTGGAGATATTACTGTTTGTGCATTTACAATATTCATTGATTTTTGCCATTGAAAAACGTCCAGAAATGTTTGAAGCTACTGACTGAATGAAAGGAGCTGGCATCTCACTCTCTTTGAATCTTCTTTATCATGCTAGGATTAGCAGGAAAAAGCAAAAAATTTCAGAATTGCACCTTGCAATGTGGAGATATTACTGTTTGTGCATTTACAATATTCATTGATTTTTGCCATTGAAAAACATGTTTTTCATATACCAGAAATGTTTGAAGCTACTGACTGAATGAAAGGAGCTGGCATCTCACTCTCTTTGAATCTTCTTTATCATGCTAGGATTAGCAGGAAAAAGCAAAAAATTTCGGAATTGCACCTTGCAATGTGGAGATATTACTGTTTGTGCATTTACAATATTCATTGATTTTTGCCATTGAAAAACATCATGTTATTCATATACCAGAAATGTTTGAAGCTACTGACTGAATGAAAGGAGCTGGCATCTCACTCTCTTTGAATCTTCTTTATCATGCTAGGATTAACAGGAAAAAGCAAAAAATTTCAGAATTGCACCTTGCAATGTGGAGATATTACTGTTTGTGCATTTACAATATTCATTGATTTTTGCCATTGAAAAACGTCCAGAAATGTTTGAAGCTACTGACTGAATGAAAGGAGCTGGCATCTCACTCTCTTTGAATCTTCTTTATCATGCTAGGATTAGCAGGAAAAAGCAAAAAATTTCAGAATTGCACCTTGAAATGTGGAGATATTACTGTTTGTGCATTTACAATATTCATTGATTTTTGCCATTGAAAAACATGTTTTTCATATACCAGAAATGTTTGAAGCTACTGACTGAATGAAAGGAGCTGGCATCTCACTCTCTTTGAATCTTCTTTATCATGCTAGGATTAGCAGGAAAAAGCAAAAAATTTCAGAATTGCACCTTGCAATGTGGAGATATTACTGTTTGTGCATTTACAATATTCATTGATTTTTGCCATTGAAAAACATGTTTTTCATATTCCAGAAATGTTTGAAGCTACTGACTGAATGAAAGGAGCTGGCATCTCACTCTCTTTGAATCTTCTTTATCATGCTAGGATTAGCAGGAAAAAGCAAAAAATTTCAGAATTGCACCTTGCAATGTGGAGATATTACTGTTTGTGCATTTACAATATTCATTGATTTTTGCCATTGAAAAACATGTTTTTCATATACCAGAAATGTTTGAAGCTACTGACTGAATGAAAGGAGCTGGCATCTCACTCTCTTTGAATCTTCTTTATCATGCTAGGATTAACAGGAAAAAGCAAAAAATTTCAGAATTGCACCTTGCAATGTGGAGATATTACTGTTTGTGCATTTACAATATTCATTGATTTTTGCCATTGAAAAACATGTTTTTCATATACCAGAAATGTTTGAAGCTACTGACTGAATGAAAGGAGCTGGCATCTCACTCTCTTTGAATCTTCTTTATCATGCTAGGATTAACAGGAAAAAGCAAAAAATTTCAGAATTGCACCTTGCAATGTGGAGATATTACTGTTTGTGCATTTACAATATTCATTGATTTTTGCCATTGAAAAACGTCCAGAAATGTTTGAAGCTACTGACTGAATGAAAGGAGCTGGCATCTCACTCTCTTTGAATCTTCTTTATCATGCTAGGATTAGCAGGAAAAAGCAAAAAATTTCAGAATTGCACCTTGCAATGTGGAGATATTACTGTTTGTGCATTTACAATATTCATTGATTTTTGCCATTGAAAAACATCATGTTATTCATATACCAGAAATGTTTGAAGCTACTGACTGAATGAAAGGAGCTGGCATCTCACTCTCTTTGAATCTTCTTTATCATGCTAGGATTAGCAGGAAAAAGCAAAAAATTTCAGAATTGCACCTTGCAATGTGGAGATATTACTGTTTGTGCATTTACAATATTCATTGATTTTTGCCATTGAAAAACATGTTTTTCATATACCAGAAATGTTTGAAGCTACTGACTGAATGAAAGGAGCTGGCATCTCACTCTCTTTGAATCTTCTTTATCATGCTAGGATTAGCAGGAAAAAGCAAAAAATTTCAGAATTGCACCTTGCAATGTGGAGATATTACTGTTTGTGCATTTACAATATTCATTGATTTTTGCCATTGAAAAACATGTTTTTCATATACCAGAAATGTTTGAAGCTACTGACTGAATGAAAGGAGCTGGCATCTCACTCTCTTTGAATCTTCTTTATCATGCTAGGATTAGCAGGAAAAAGCAAAAAATTTCAGAATTGCACCTTGCAATGTGGAGATATTACTGTTTGTGCATTTACAATATTCATTGATTTTTGCCATTGAAAAACATGTTTTTCATATACCAGAAATGTTTGAAGCTACTGACTGAATGAAAGGAGCTGGCATCTCACTCTCTTTGTATCTTCTTTATCATGCTAGGATTAGCAGGAAAAAGCAAAAAATTTCAGAATTGCACCTTGCAATGTGGAGATATTACTGTTTGTGCATTTACAATATTCATTGATTTTTGCCATTGAAAAACATGTTTTTCATATACCAGAAATGTTTGAAGCTACTGACTGAATGAAAGGAGCTGGCATCTCACTCTCTTTAAATCTTCTTTATCATGCTAGGATTAACAGGAAAAAGCAAAAAATTTCAGAATTGCACCTTGCAATGTGGAGATATTACTGTTTGTGCATTTACAATATTCATTGATTTTTGCCATTGAAAAACGTCCAGAAATGTTTGAAGCTACTGACTGAATGAAAGGAGCTGGCATCTCACTCTCTTTGAATCTTCTTTATCATGCTAGGATTAGCAGGAAAAAGCAAAAAATTTCAGAATTGCACCTTGCAATGTGGAGATATTACTGTTTGTGCATTTACAATATTCATTGATTTTTGCCATTGAAAAACATGTTTTTCATATACCAGAAATGTTTGAAGCTACTGACTGAATGAAAGGAGCTGGCATCTCACTCTCTTTGAATCTTCTTTATCATGCTAGGATTAGCAGGAAAAAGCAAAAAATTTCAGAATTGCACCTTGCAATGTGGAGATATTACTGTTTGTGCATTTACAATATTCATTGATTTTTGCCATTGAAAAACATGTTTTTCATATACCAGAAATGTTTGAAGCTACTGACTGAATGAAAGGAGCTGGCATCTCACTCTCTTTAAATCTTCTTTATCATGCTAGGATTAACAGGAAAAAGCAAAAAATTTCAGAATTGCACCTTGCAATGTGGAGATATTACTGTTTGTGCATTTACAATATTCATTGATTTTTGCCATTGAAAAACGTCCAGAAATGTTTGAAGCTACTGACTGAATGAAAGGAGCTGGCATCTCACTCTCTTTGAATCTTCTTTATCATGCTAGGATTAGCAGGAAAAAGCAAAAAATTTCAGAATTGCACCTTGCAATGTGGAGATATTACTGTTTGTGCATTTACAATATTCATTGATTTTTGCCATTGAAAAACATCATGTTATTCATGTACCAGAAATGTTTGAAGCTACTGACTGAATGAAAGGAGCTGGCATCTCACTCTCTTTGAATCTTCTTTATCATGCTAGGATTAGCAGGAAAAAGCAAAAAATTTCAGAATTGCACCTTGCAATGTGGAGATATTACTGTTTGTGCATTTACAATATTCATTGATTTTTGCCATTGAAAAACATGTTTTTCATATACCAGAAATGTTTGAAGCTACTGACTGAATGAAAGGAGCTGGCATCTCACTCTCTTTGTATCTTCTTTATCATGCTAGGATTAGCAGGAAAAAGCAAAAAATTTCAGAATTGCACCTTGCAATGTGGAGATATTACTGTTTGTGCATTTACAATATTCATTGATTTTTGCCATTGAAAAACATGTTTTTCATATACCAGAAATGTTTGAAGCTACTGACTGAATGAAAGGAGCTGGCATCTCACTCTCTTTAAATCTTCTTTATCATGCTAGGATTAACAGGAAAAAGCAAAAAATTTCAGAATTGCACCTTGCAATGTGGAGATATTACTGTTTGTGCATTTACAATATTCATTGATTTTTGCCATTGAAAAACGTCCAGAAATGTTTGAAGCTACTGACTGAATGAAAGGAGCTGGCATCTCACTCTCTTTGAATCTTCTTTATCATGCTAGGATTAGCAGGAAAAAGCAAAAAATTTCAGAATTGCACCTTGCAATGTGGAGATATTACTGTTTGTGCATTTACAATATTCATTGATTTTTGCCATTGAAAAACATCATGTTATTCATATACCAGAAATGTTTGAAGCTACTGACTGAATGAAAGGAGCTGGCATCTCACTCTCTTTGAATCTTCTTTATCATGCTAGGATTAGCAGGAAAAAGCAAAAAATTTCCGAATTGCACCTTGCAATGTGGAGATATTACTGTTTGTGCATTTACAATATTCATTGATTTTTGCCATTGAAAAACATGTTTTTCATATACCAAAAATGTTTGAAGCTACTGACTGAATGAAAGGAGCTGGCATCTCACTCTCTTTGAATCTTCTTTATCATGCTAGGATTAGCAGGAAAAAGCAAAAAATTTCAGAATTGCACCTTGCAATGTGGAGATATTACTGTTTGTGCATTTACAATATTCATTGATTTTTGCCATTGAAAAACATGTTTTTCATATACCAGAAATGTTTGAAGCTACTGACTGAATGAAAGGAGCTGGCATCTCACTCTGTTTGAATCTTCTTTATCATGCTAGGATTAGCAGGAAAAAGCAAAAAATTTCAGAATTGCACCTTGCAATGTGGAGATATTACTGTTTGTGCATTTACAATATTCATTGATTTTTGCCATTGAAAAACATGTTTTTCATATACCAGAAATGTTTGAAGCTACTGACTGAATGAAAGGAGTTGGCATCTCACTCTCTTTAAATCTTCTTTATCATGCTAGGATTAACAGGAAAAAGCAAAAAATTTCAGAATTGCACCTTGCAATGTGGAGATATTACTGTTTGTGCATTTACAATATTCATTGATTTTTGCCATTGAAAAACGTCCAGAAATGTTTGAAGCTACTGACTGAATGAAAGGAGCTGGCATCTCACTCTCTTTGAATCTTCTTTATCATGCTAGGATTAGCAGGAAAAAGCAAAAAATTTCAGAATTGCACCTTGCAATGTGGAGATATTACTGTTTGTGCATTTACAATATTCATTGATTTTTGCCATTGAAAAACATGTTTTTCATATACCAGAAATGTTTGAAGCTACTGACTGAATGAAAGGAGCTGGCATCTCACTCTCTTTGAATCTTCTTTATCATGCTAGGATTAACAGGAAAAAGCAAAAAATTTCAGAATTGCACCTTGCAATGTGGAGATATTACTGTTTGTGCATTTACAATATTCATTGATTTTTGCCATTGAAAAACATGTTTTTCATATACCAGAAATGTTTGAAGCTACTGACTGAATGAAAGGAGCTGGCATCTCACTCTCTTTGAATCTTCTTTATCATGCTAGGATTAGCAGGAAAAAGCAAAAAATTTCAGAATTGCACCTTGCAATGTGGAGATATTACTGTTTGTGCATTTACAATATTCATTGATTTTTGCCATTGAAAAACGTCCAGAAATGTTTGAAGCTACTGACTGAATGAAAGGAGCTGGCATCTCACTCTCTTTGAATCTTCTTTATCATGCTAGGATTAACAGGAAAAAGCAAAAAATTTCAGAATTGCACCCTGCAATGTGGAGATATTACTGTTTGTGCATTTACAATATTCATTGATTTTTGCCATTGAAAAACGTCCAGAAATGTTTGAAGCTACTGACTGAATGAAAGGAGCTGGCATCTCACTCTCTTTGAATCTTCTTTATCATGCTAGGATTAGCAGGAAAAAGCAAAAAATTTCAGAATTGCACCTTGCAATGTGGAGATATTACTGTTTGTGCATTTACAATATTCATTGTATTTTGCCATTGAAAAACGTCCAGAAATGTTTGAAGCTACTGACTGAATGAAAGGAGCTGGCATCTCACTCTCTTTGAATCTTCTTTATCATGCTAGGATTAGCAGGAAAAAGCAAAAAATTTCAGAATTGCACCTTGCAATGTGGAGATATTACTGTTTGTGCATTTACAATATTCATTGATTTTTGCCATTGAAAAACATGTTTTTCATATACCAGAAATGTTTGAAGCTACTGACTGAATGAAAGGAGCTGGCATCTCACTCTCTTTGAATCTTCTTTATCATGCTAGGATTAGCAGGAAAAAGCAAAAAATTTCAGAATTGCACCTTGCAATGTGGAGATATTACTGTTTGTGCATTTACAATATTCATTGATTTTTGCCATTGAAAAACATGTTTTTCATATACCAGAAATGTTTGAAGCTACTGACTGAATGAAAGGAGCTGGCATCTCACTCTCTTTGAATCTTCTTTATCATGCTAGGATTAGCAGGAAAAAGCAAAAAATTTCAGAATTGCACCTTGCAATGTGGAGATATTACTGTTTGTGCATTTACAATATTCATTGATTTTTGCCATTGAAAAACATCATGTTATTCATATACCAGAAATGTTTGAAGCTACTGACTGAATGAAAGGAGCTGGCATCTCACTCTCTTTGAATCTTCTTTATCATGCTAGGATTAGCAGGAAAAAGCAAAACATTTCAGAATTGCACCTTGCAATGTGGAGATATTACTGTTTTTGCTTTTACAATATTCATTGATTTTTGCCATTGAAAAACATGTTTTTCATATACCAGAAATGTTTGAAGCTACTGACTGAATGAAAGGAACTGGCATCTCACTCTCTTTGAATCTTCTTTATCATGCTAGGATTAACAGGAAAAAGCAAAAAATTTCAGAATTGCACCTTGCAATGTGGAGATATTACTGTTTGTGCATTTACAATATTCATTGATTTTTGCCATTGAAAAACGTCCAGAAATGTTTGAAGCTACTGACTGAATGAAAGGAGCTGGCATCTCACTCTCTTTGAATCTTCTTTATCATGCTAGGATTAGCAGGAAAAAGCAAAAAATTTCAGAATTGCACCTTGCAATGTGGAGATATTACTGTTTGTGCATTTACAATATTCATTGATTTTTGCCATTGAAAAACATGTTTTTCATATACCAGAAATGTTTGAAGCTACTGACTGAATGAAAGGAGCTGGCATCTCACTCTCTTTGAATCTTCTTTATCATGCTAGGATTAGCAGGAAAAAGCAAAAAATTTCAGAATTGCACCTTGCAATGTGGAGATATTACTGTTTGTGCATTTACAATATTCATTGATTTTTGCCATTGAAAAACATGTTTTTCATATACCAGAAATGTTTGAAGCTACTGACTGAATGAAAGGAGCTGGCATCTCACTCTCTTTGAATCTTCTTTATCATGCTAGGATTAACAGGAAAAAGCAAAAAATTTCAGAATTGCACCTTGCAATGTGGAGATATTACTGTTTGTGCATTTACAATATTCATTGATTTTTGCCATTGAAAAACGTCCAGAAATGTTTGAAGCTACTGACTGAATGAAAGGAGCTGGCATCTCACTCTCTTTGAATCTTCTTTATCATGCTAGGATTAGCAGGAAAAAGCAAAAAATTTCAGAATTGCACCTTGCAATGTGGAGATATTACTGTTTGTGCATTTACAATATTCATTGATTTTTGCCATTGAAAAACGTCCAGAAATGTTTGAAGCTACTGACTGAATGAAAGGAGCTGGCATCTCACTCTCTTTGAATCTTCTTTATCATGCTAGGATTAGCAGGAAAAAGCAAAAAATTTCAGAATTGCACCTTGCAATGTGGAGATATTACTGTTTGTGCATTTACAATATTCATTGATTTTTGCCATTGAAAAACATCATGTTATTCATATACCAGAAATGTTTGAAGCTACTGACTGAATGAAAGGAGCTGGCATCTCACTCTCTTTGAATCTTCTTTATCATGCTAGGATTAGCAGGAAAAAGCAAAAAATTTCCGAATTGCACCTTGCAATGTGGAGATATTACTGTTTGTGCATTTACAATATTCATTGATTTTTGCCATTGAAAAACATGTTTTTCATATACCAAAAATGTTTGAAGCTACTGACTGAATGAAAGGAGCTGGCATCTCACTCTCTTTGAATCTTCTTTATCATGCTAGGATTAGCAGGAAAAAGCAAAAAATTTCAGAATTGCACCTTGCAATGTGGAGATATTACTGTTTGTGCATTTACAATATTCATTGATTTTTGCCATTGAAAAACATGTTTTTCATATACCAGAAATGTTTGAAGCTACTGACTGAATGAAAGGAGCTGGCATCTCACTCTGTTTGAATCTTCTTTATCATGCTAGGATTAGCAGGAAAAAGCAAAAAATTTCAGAATTGCACCTTGCAATGTGGAGATATTACTGTTTGTGCATTTACAATATTCATTGATTTTTGCCATTGAAAAACATGTTTTTCATATACCAGAAATGTTTGAAGCTACTGACTGAATGAAAGGAGTTGGCATCTCACTCTCTTTAAATCTTCTTTATCATGCTAGGATTAACAGGAAAAAGCAAAAAATTTCAGAATTGCACCTTGCAATGTGGAGATATTACTGTTTGTGCATTTACAATATTCATTGATTTTTGCCATTGAAAAACGTCCAGAAATGTTTGAAGCTACTGACTGAATGAAAGGAGCTGGCATCTCACTCTCTTTGAATCTTCTTTATCATGCTAGGATTAGCAGGAAAAAGCAAAAAATTTCAGAATTGCACCTTGCAATGTGGAGATATTACTGTTTGTGCATTTACAATATTCATTGATTTTTGCCATTGAAAAACATGTTTTTCATATACCAGAAATGTTTGAAGCTACTGACTGAATGAAAGGAGCTGGCATCTCACTCTCTTTGAATCTTCTTTATCATGCTAGGATTAACAGGAAAAAGCAAAAAATTTCAGAATTGCACCTTGCAATGTGGAGATATTACTGTTTGTGCATTTACAATATTCATTGATTTTTGCCATTGAAAAACATGTTTTTCATATACCAGAAATGTTTGAAGCTACTGACTGAATGAAAGGAGCTGGCATCTCACTCTCTTTGAATCTTCTTTATCATGCTAGGATTAGCAGGAAAAAGCAAAAAATTTCAGAATTGCACCTTGCAATGTGGAGATATTACTGTTTGTGCATTTACAATATTCATTGATTTTTGCCATTGAAAAACGTCCAGAAATGTTTGAAGCTACTGACTGAATGAAAGGAGCTGGCATCTCACTCTCTTTGAATCTTCTTTATCATGCTAGGATTAACAGGAAAAAGCAAAAAATTTCAGAATTGCACCCTGCAATGTGGAGATATTACTGTTTGTGCATTTACAATATTCATTGATTTTTGCCATTGAAAAACGTCCAGAAATGTTTGAAGCTACTGACTGAATGAAAGGAGCTGGCATCTCACTCTCTTTGAATCTTCTTTATCATGCTAGGATTAGCAGGAAAAAGCAAAAAATTTCAGAATTGCACCTTGCAATGTGGAGATATTACTGTTTGTGCATTTACAATATTCATTGTATTTTGCCATTGAAAAACGTCCAGAAATGTTTGAAGCTACTGACTGAATGAAAGGAGCTGGCATCTCACTCTCTTTGAATCTTCTTTATCATGCTAGGATTAGCAGGAAAAAGCAAAAAATTTCAGAATTGCACCTTGCAATGTGGAGATATTACTGTTTGTGCATTTACAATATTCATTGATTTTTGCCATTGAAAAACATGTTTTTCATATACCAGAAATGTTTGAAGCTACTGACTGAATGAAAGGAGCTGGCATCTCACTCTCTTTGAATCTTCTTTATCATGCTAGGATTAGCAGGAAAAAGCAAAAAATTTCAGAATTGCACCTTGCAATGTGGAGATATTACTGTTTGTGCATTTACAATATTCATTGATTTTTGCCATTGAAAAACATGTTTTTCATATACCAGAAATGTTTGAAGCTACTGACTGAATGAAAGGAGCTGGCATCTCACTCTCTTTGAATCTTCTTTATCATGCTAGGATTAGCAGGAAAAAGCAAAAAATTTCAGAATTGCACCTTGCAATGTGGAGATATTACTGTTTGTGCATTTACAATATTCATTGATTTTTGCCATTGAAAAACATCATGTTATTCATATACCAGAAATGTTTGAAGCTACTGACTGAATGAAAGGAGCTGGCATCTCACTCTCTTTGAATCTTCTTTATCATGCTAGGATTAGCAGGAAAAAGCAAAACATTTCAGAATTGCACCTTGCAATGTGGAGATATTACTGTTTGTGCTTTTACAATATTCATTGATTTTTGCCATTGAAAAACATGTTTTTCATATACCAGAAATGTTTGAAGCTACTGACTGAATGAAAGGAACTGGCATCTCACTCTCTTTGAATCTTCTTTATCATGCTAGGATTAACAGGAAAAAGCAAAAAATTTCAGAATTGCACCTTGCAATGTGGAGATATTACTGTTTGTGCATTTACAATATTCATTGATTTTTGCCATTGAAAAACGTCCAGAAATGTTTGAAGCTACTGACTGAATGAAAGGAGCTGGCATCTCACTCTCTTTGAATCTTCTTTATCATGCTAGGATTAGCAGGAAAAAGCAAAAAATTTCAGAATTGCACCTTGCAATGTGGAGATATTACTGTTTGTGCATTTACAATATTCATTGATTTTTGCCATTGAAAAACATGTTTTTCATATACCAGAAATGTTTGAAGCTACTGACTGAATGAAAGGAGCTGGCATCTCACTCTCTTTGAATCTTCTTTATCATGCTAGGATTAGCAGGAAAAAGCAAAAAATTTCAGAATTGCACCTTGCAATGTGGAGATATTACTGTTTGTGCATTTACAATATTCATTGATTTTTGCCATTGAAAAACATGTTTTTCATATACCAGAAATGTTTGAAGCTACTGACTGAATGAAAGGAGCTGGCATCTCACTCTCTTTGAATCTTCTTTATCATGCTAGGATTAACAGGAAAAAGCAAAAAATTTCAGAATTGCACCTTGCAATGTGGAGATATTACTGTTTGTGCATTTACAATATTCATTGATTTTTGCCATTGAAAAACGTCCAGAAATGTTTGAAGCTACTGACTGAATGAAAGGAGCTGGCATCTCACTCTCTTTGAATCTTCTTTATCATGCTAGGATTAGCAGGAAAAAGCAAAAAATTTCCGAATTGCACCTTGCAATGTGGAGATATTACTGTTTGTGCATTTACAATATTCATTGATTTTTGCCATTGAAAAACATGTTTTTCATATACCAAAAATGTTTGAAGCTACTGACTGAATGAAAGGAGCTGGCATCTCACTCTCTTTGAATCTTCTTTATCATGCTAGGATTAGCAGGAAAAAGCAAAAAATTTCAGAATTGCACCTTGCAATGTGGAGATATTACTGTTTGTGCATTTACAATATTCATTGATTTTTGCCATTGAAAAACATGTTTTTCATATACCAGAAATGTTTGAAGCTACTGACTGAATGAAAGGAGCTGGCATCTCACTCTGTTTGAATCTTCTTTATCATGCTAGGATTAGCAGGAAAAAGCAAAAAATTTCAGAATTGCACCTTGCAATGTGGAGATATTACTGTTTGTGCATTTACAATATTCATTGATTTTTGCCATTGAAAAACATGTTTTTCATATACCAGAAATGTTTGAAGCTACTGACTGAATGAAAGGAGTTGGCATCTCACTCTCTTTAAATCTTCTTTATCATGCTAGGATTAACAGGAAAAAGCAAAAAATTTCAGAATTGCACCTTGCAATGTGGAGATATTACTGTTTGTGCATTTACAATATTCATTGATTTTTGCCATTGAAAAACGTCCAGAAATGTTTGAAGCTACTGACTGAATGAAAGGAGCTGGAATCTCACTCTCTTTGAATCTTCTTTATCATGCTAGGATAAGCAGGAAAAAGCAAAAAATTTCAGAATTGCACCTTGCAATGTGGAGATATTACTGTTTGTGCATTTACAATATTCATTGATTTTTGCCATTGAAAAACATGTTTTTCATATACCAGAAATGTTTGAAGCTACTGACTGAATGAAAGGAGCTGGCATCTCACTCTCTTTGAATCTTCTTTATCATGCTAGGATTAACAGGAAAAAGCAAAAAATTTCAGAATTGCACCTTGCAATGTGGAGATATTACTGTTTGTGCATTTACAATATTCATTGATTTTTGCCATTGAAAAACATGTTTTTCATATACCAGAAATGTTTGAAGCTACTGACTGAATGAAAGGAGCTGGCATCTCACTCTCTTTGAATCTTCTTTATCATGCTAGGATTAGCAGGAAAAAGCAAAAAATTTCAGAATTGCACCTTGCAATGTGGAGATATTACTGTTTGTGCATTTACAATATTCATTGATTTTTGCCATTGAAAAACGTCCAGAAATGTTTGAAGCTACTGACTGAATGAAAGGAGCTGGCATCTCACTCTCTTTGAATCTTCTTTATCATGCTAGGATTAACAGGAAAAAGCAAAAAATTTCAGAATTGCACCCTGCAATGTGGAGATATTACTGTTTGTGCATTTACAATATTCATTGATTTTTGCCATTGAAAAACGTCCAGAAATGTTTGAAGCTACTGACTGAATGAAAGGAGCTGGCATCTCACTCTCTTTGAATCTTCTTTATCATGCTAGAATTAGCAGGAAAAAGCAAAAAATTTCAGAATTGCACATTGCAATGTGGAGATATTACTGTTTGTGCATTTACAATATTCATTGATTTTTGCCATTGAAAAACGTCCAGAAATGTTTGAAGCTACTGACTGAATGAAAGGAGCTGGCATCTCACTCTCTTTGAATCTTCTTTATCATGCTAGGATTAGCAGGAAAAAGCAAAAAATTTCAGAATTGCACCTTGCAATGTGGAGATATTACTGTTTGTGCATTTACAATATTCATTGATTTTTGCCATTGAAAAACATGTTTTTCATATACCAGAAATGTTTGAAGCTACTGACTGAATGAAAGGAGCTGGCATCTCACTCTCTTTGAATCTTCTTTATCATGCTAGGATTAGCAGGAAAAAGCAAAAAATTTCAGAATTGCACCTTGCAATGTGGAGATATTACTGTTTGTGCATTTACAATATTCATTGATTTTTGCCATTGAAAAACATGTTTTTCATATACCAGAAATGTTTGAAGCTACTGACTGAATGAAAGGAGCTGGCATCTCACTCTCTTTGAATCTTCTTTATCATGCTAGGATTAGCAGGAAAAAGCAAAAAATTTCAGAATTGCACCTTGCAATGTGGAGATATTACTGTTTGTGCATTTACAATATTCATTGATTTTTGCCATTGAAAAACATCATGTTATTCATATACCAGAAATGTTTGAAGCTACTGACTGAATGAAAGGAGCTGGCATCTCACTCTCTTTGAATCTTCTTTATCATGCTAGGATTAGCAGGAAAAAGCAAAACATTTCAGAATTGCACCTTGCAATGTGGAGATATTACTGTTTGTGCTTTTACAATATTCATTGATTTTTGCCATTGAAAAACATGTTTTTCATATACCAGAAATGTTTGAAGCTACTGACTGAATGAAAGGAACTGGCATCTCACTCTCTTTGAATCTTCTTTATCATGCTAGGATTAACAGGAAAAAGCAAAAAATTTCAGAATTGCACCTTGCAATGTGGAGATATTACTGTTTGTGCATTTACAATATTCATTGATTTTTGCCATTGAAAAACGTCCAGAAATGTTTGAAGCTACTGACTGAATGAAAGGAGCTGGCATCTCACTCTCTTTGAATCTTCTTTATCATGCTAGGATTAGCAGGAAAAAGCAAAAAATTTCAGAATTGCACCTTGCAATGTGGAGATATTACTGTTTGTGCATTTACAATATTCATTGATTTTTGCCATTGAAAAACATGTTTTTCATATACCAGAAATGTTTGAAGCTACTGACTGAATGAAAGGAGCTGGCATCTCACTCACTTTGAATCTTCTTTATCATGCTAGGATTAGCAGGAAAAAGCAAAAAATTTCAGAATTGCACCTTGCAATGTGGAGATATTACTGTTTGTGCATTTACAATATTCATTGATTTTTGCCATTGAAAAACATGTTTTTCATATACCAGAAATGTTTGAAGCTACTGACTGAATGAAAGGAGCTGGCATCTCACTCTCTTTGAATCTTCTTTATCATGCTAGGATTAACAGGAAAAAGCAAAAAATTTCAGAATTGCACCTTGCAATGTGGAGATATTACTGTTTGTGCATTTACAATATTCATTGATTTTTGCCATTGAAAAACGTCCAGAAATGTTTGAAGCTACTGACTGAATGAAAGGAGCTGGCATCTCACTCTCTTTGAATCTTCTTTATCATGCTAGGATTAGCAGGAAAAAGCAAAAAATTTCAGAATTGCACCTTGCAATGTGGAGATATTACTGTTTGTGCATTTACAATATTCATTGATTTTTGCCATTGAAAAACATGTTTTTCATATACCAGAAATGTTTGAAGCTACTGACTGAATGAAAGGAGCTGGCATCTCACTCTCTTTGAATCTTCTTTATCATGCTAGGATTAACAGGAAAAAGCAAAAAATTTCAGAATTGCACCTTGCAATGTGGAGATATTACTGTTTGTGCATTTACAATATTCATTGATTTTTGCCATTGAAAAACGTCCAGAAATGTTTGAAGCTACTGACTGAATGAAAGGAGCTGGCATCTCACTCTCTTTGAATCTTCTTTATCATGCTAGGATTAGCAGGAAAAAGCAAAAAATTTCAGAATTGCACCTTGCAATGTGGAGATTTTACTGTTTGTGCATTTACAATATTCATTGATTTTTGCCATTGAAAAACATGTTTTTCATATACCAGAAATGTTTGAAGCTACTGACTGAATGAAAGGAGCGGGCATCTCACTCTCTTTGAATCTTCTTTATCATGCTAGGATTAACAGGAAAAAGCAAAAAATTTCAGAATTGCACCTTGCAATGTGGAGATATTACTGTTTGTGCATTTACAATATTCATTGATTTTTGCCATTGAAAAACGTCCAGAAATGTTTGAAGCTACTGACTGAATGAAAGGAGCTGGCATCTCACTCTCTTTGAATCTTCTTTATCATGCTAGGATTAGCAGGAAAAAGCAAAAAATTTCAGAATTGCACCTTGCAATGTGGAGATATTACTGTTTGTGCATTTACAATATTCATTGATTTTTGCCATTGAAAAACATGTTTTTCATATACCAGAAATGTTTGAAGCTACTGACTGAATGAAAGGAGCTGGCATCTCACTCTCTTTGAATCTTCTTTATCATGCTAGGATTAGCAGGAAAAAGCAAAAAATTTCAGAATTGCACCTTGCAATGTGGAGATATTACTGTTTATGCATTTACAATATTCATTGATTTTTGCCATTGAAAAACATCATGTTATTCATATACCAGAAATGTTTGAAGCTACTGACTGAATGAAAGGAGCTGGCATCTCACTCTCTTTGAATCTTCTTTATCATGCTAGGATTAGCAGGAAAAAGCAAAACATTTCAGAATTGCACCTTGCAATGTGGAGATATTACTGTTTGTGCTTTTACAATATTCATTGATTTTTGCCATTGAAAAACATGTTTTTCATATACCAGAAATGTTTGAAGCTACTGACTGAATGAAAGGAGCTGGCATCTCACTCTCTTTGAAACTTCTTTATCATGCTAGGATTAACAGGAAAAAGCAAAAAATTTCAGAATTGCACCCTGCAATGTGGAGATATTACTGTTTGTGCATTTACAATATTCATTGATTTTTGCCATTGAAAAACGTCCAGAAATGTTTGAAGCTACTGACTGAATGAAAGGAGCTGGCATCTCACTCTCTTTGAATCTTCTTTATCATGCTAGGATTAGCAGGAAAAAGCAAAAAATTTCAGAATTGCACCTTGCAATGTGGAGATATTACTGTTTGTGCATTTACAATATTCATTGATTTTTGCCATTGAAAAACGTCCAGAAATGTTTGAAGCTACTGACTGAATGAAAGGAGCTGGCATCTCACTCTCTTTGAATCTTCTTTATCATGCTAGGATTAGCAGGAAAAAGCAAAAAATTTCAGAATTGCACCTTGCAATGTGGAGATATTACTGTTTGTGCATTTACAATATTCATTGATTTTTGCCATTGAAAAACATCATGTTATTCATATACCAGAAATGTTTGAAGCTACTGACTGAATGAAAGGAGCTGGCATCTCACTCTCTTTGAATCTTCTTTATCATGCTAGGATTAGCAGGAAAAAGCAAAACATTTCAGAATTGCACCTTGCAATGTGGAGATATTACTGTTTGTGCTTTTACAATATTCATTGATTTTTGCCATTGAAAAACATGTTTTTCATATACCAGAAATGTTTGAAGCTACTGACTGAATGAAAGGAGCTGGCATCTCACTCTCTTTGAATCTTCTTTATCATGCTAGGATTAACAGGAAAAAGCAAAAAATTTCAGAATTGCACCTTGCAATGTGGAGATATTACTGTTTGTGCATTTACAATATTCATTGATTTTTGCCATTGAAAAACGTCCAGAAATGTTTGAAGCTACTGACTGAATGAAAGGAGCTGGCATCTCACTCTCTTTGAATCTTCTTTATCATGCTAGGATTAGCAGGAAAAAGCAAAAAATTTCAGAATTGCACCTTGCAATGTGGAGATATTACTGTTTGTGCATTTACAATATTCATTGATTTTTGCCATTGAAAAACATGTTTTTCATATACCAGAAATGTTTGAAGCTACTGACTGAATGAAAGGAGCTGGCATCTCACTCTCTTTGAATCTTCTTTATCATGCTAGGATTAGCAGGAAAAAGCAAAAAATTTCAGAATTGCACCTTGCAATGTGGAGATATTACTGTTTGTGCATTTACAATATTCATTGATTTTTGCCATTGAAAAACATGTTTTTCATATACCAGAAATGTTTGAAGCTACTGACTGAATGAAAGGAGCTGGCATCTCACTCTCTTTGAATCTTCTTTATCATGCTAGGATTAACAGGAAAAAGCAAAAAATTTCAGAACTGCACCTTGCAATGTGGAGATATTACTGTTTGTGCATTTACAATATTCATTGATTTTTGCCATTGAAAAACGTCCAGAAATGTTTGAAGCTACTGACTGAATGAAAGGAGCTGGCATCTCACTCTCTTTGAATCTTCTTTATCATGCTAGGATTAGCAGGAAAAAGCAAAAAATTTCAGAATTGCACCTTGCAATGTGGAGATATTACTGTTTGTGCATTTACAATATTCATTGATTTTTGCCATTGAAAAACATGTTTTTCATATACCAGAAATGTTTGAAGCTACTGACTGAATGAAAGGAGCTGGCATCTCACTCTCTTTGAATCTTCTTTATCATGCTAGGATTAACAGGAAAAAGCAAAAAATTTCAGAATTGCACCTTGCAATGTGGAGATATTACTGTTTGTGCATTTACAATATTCATTGATTTTTGCCATTGAAAAACGTCCAGAAATGTTTGAAGCTACTGACTGAATGAAAGGAGCTGGCATCTCACTCTCTTTGAATCTTCTTTATCATGCTAGGATTAGCAGGAAAAAGCAAAAAATTTCAGAATTGCACCTTGCAATGTGGAGATATTACTGTTTGTGCATTTACAATATTCATTGATTTTTGCCATTGAAAAACATGTTTTTCATATACCAGAAATATTTGAAGCTACTGACTGAATGAAAGGAGCTGGCATCTCACTCTCTTTGAATCTTCTTTATCATGCTAGGATTAGCAGGAAAAAGCAAAAAATTTCAGAATTGCACCTTGCAATGTGGAGATATTACTGTTTGTGCATTTACAATATTCATTGATTTTTGCCATTGAAAAACATCATGTTATTCATATACCAGAAATGTTTGAAGCTACTGACTGAATGAAAGGAGCTGGCATCTCACTCTCTTTGAATCTTCTTTATCATGCTAGGATTAACGGTAAAAAGCAAAAAATTTCAGAATTGCACCTTGCAATGTGGAGATATTACTGTTTGTGCATTTACAATATTCATTGATTTTTGCCATTGAAAAACGTCCAGAAATGTTTGAAGCTACTGACTGAATGAAAGGAGCTGGCATCTCACTCTCTTTGAATCTTCTTTATCATGCTAGGATTAGCAGGAAAAGAGCAAAAAATTTCAGAATTGCACCTTGCAATGTGGAGATATTACTGTTTGTGCATTTACAATATTCATTGATTTTTGCCATTGAAAAACATGTTTTTCATATACCAGAAATGTTTGAAGCTACTGACTGAATGAAAGGAGCTGGCATCTCACTCTCTTTGAATCTTCTTTATCATGCTAGGATTAGCAGGAAAAAGCAAAAAATTTCAGAATTGCACCTTGCAATGTGGAGATATTACTGTTTGTGCATTTACAATATTCATTGATTTTTGCCATTGAAAAACATGTTTTTCATATACCAGAAATGTTTGAAGCTACTGACTGAATGAAAGGAGCTGGCATCTCACTCTCTTTGAATCTTCTTTATCATGCTAGGATTAACAGGAAAAAGCAAAAAATTTCAGAATTGCACCTTGCAATGTGGAGATATTACTGTTTGTGCATTTACAATATTCATTGATTTTTGCCATTGAAAAACGTCCAGAAATGTTTGAAGCTACTGACTGAATGAAAGGAGCTGGCATCTCACTCTCTTTGAATCTTCTTTATCATGCTAGGATTAGCAGGAAAAAGCAAAAAATTTCAGAATTGCACCTTGCAATGTGGAGATATTACTGTTTGTGCATTTACAATATTCATTGATTTTTGCCATTGAAAAACATGTTTTTCATATACCAGAAATGTTTGAAGCTACTGACTGAATGAAAGGAGCTGGCATCTCACTCTCTTTGAATCTTCTTTATCATGCTAGGATTAACAGGAAAAAGCAAAAAATTTCAGAATTGCACCTTGCAATGTGGAGATATTACTGTTTGTGCATTTACAATATTCATTGATTTTTGCCATTGAAAAACGTCCAGAAATGTTTGAAGCTACTGACTGAATGAAAGGAGCTGGCATCTCACTCTCTTTGAATCTTCTTTATCATGCTAGGATTAGCAGGAAAAGAGCAAAAAATTTCAGAATTGCACCTTGCAATGTGGAGATATTACTGTTTGTGCATTTACAATATTCATTGATTTTTGCCATTGAAAAACATGTTTTTCATATACCAGAAATGTTTGAAGCTACTGACTGAATGAAAGGAGCTGGCATCTCACTCTCTTTGAATCTTCTTTATCATGCTAGGATTAGCAGGAAAAAGCAAAAAATTTCAGAATTGCACCTTGCAATGTGGAGATATTACTGTTTGTGCATTTACAATATTCATTTATTTTTGCCATTGAAAAACATGTTTTTCTTATACCAGAAATGTTTGAAGCTACTGACTGAATGAAAGGAGCTGGCATCTCACTCTCTTTGAATCTTCTTTATCATGCTAGGATTAACAGGAAAAAGTAAAAAATTTCAGAATTGCACCTTGCAATGTGGAGATATTACTGTTTGTGCATTTACAATATTCATTGATTTTTGCCATTGAAAAACGTCCAGAAATGTTTGAAGCTACTGACTGAATGAAAGGAGCTGGCATCTCACTCTCTTTGAATCTTCTTTATCATGCTAGGATTAGCAGGAAAAAGCAAAAAATTTCAGAATTGCACCTTGCAATTTGGAGATATTACTGTTTGTGCATTTACAATATTCATTGATTTTTGCCATTGAAAAACATGTTTTTCATATACCAGAAATGTTTGAAGCTACTGACTGAATGAAAGGAGCTGGCATCTCACTCTCTTTGAATCTTCTTTATCATGCTAGGATTAACAGGAAAAAGCAAAAAATTTCAGAATTGCACCTTGCAATGTGGAGATATTACTGTTTGTGCATTTACAATATTCATTGATTTTTGCCATTGAAAAACGTCCAGAAATGTTTGAAGCTACTGACTGAATGAAAGGAGCTGGCATCTCACTCTCTTTGAATCTTCTTTATCATGCTAGGATTAGCAGGAAAAAGCAAAAAATTTCAGAATTGCACCTTGCAATGTGGAGATATTACTGTTTGTGCATTTACAATATTCATTGATTTTTGCCATTGAAAAACATGTTTTTCATATACCAGAAATGTTTGAAGCTACTGACTGAATGAAAGGAGCTGGCATCTCACTCTCTTTGAATCTTCTTTATCATGCTAGGATTAACAGGAAAAAGCAAAAAATTTCAGAATTGCACCTTGCAATGTGGAGATATTACTGTTTGTGCATTTACAATATTCATTGATTTTTGCCATTGAAAAACGTCCAGAAATGTTTGAAGCTACTGACTGAATGAAAGGAGCTGGCATCTCACTCTCTTTGAATCTTCTTTATCATGCTAGGATTAGCAGGAAAAAGCAAAAAATTTCAGAATTGCACCTTGCAATGTGGAGATATTACTGTTTGTGCATTTACAATATTCATTGATTTTTGCCATTGAAAAACATGTTTTTCATATACCAGAAATGTTTGAAGCTACTGACTGAATGAAAGGAGCTGGCATCTCACTCTCTTTGAATCTTCTTTATCATGCTAGGATTAACAGGAAAAAGCAAAAAATTTCAGAATTGCACCTTGCAATGTGGAGATATTACTGTTTGTGCATTTACAATATTCATTGATTTTTGCCATTGAAAAACGTCCAGAAATGTTTGAAGCTACTGACTGAATAAAAGGAGCTGGCATCTCACTCTCTTTGAATCTTCTTTATCATGCTAGGATTAGCAGGAAAAAGCAAAAAATTTCAGAATTGCACCTTGCAATGTGGAGATATTACTGTTTGTGCATTTACAATATTCATTGATTTTTGCCATTGAAAAACATGTTTTTCATATACCAGAAATGTTTGAAGCTACTGACTGAATGAAAGGAGCTGGCATCTCACTCTCTTTGAATCTTCTTTATCATGCTAGGATTAACAGGAAAAAGCAAAAAATTTCAGAATTGCACCTTGCAATGTGGAGATATTACTGTTTGTGCATTTACAATATTCATTGATTTTTGCCATTGAAAAACGTCCAGAAATGTTTGAAGCTACTGACTGAATGAAAGGAGCTGGCATCTCACTCTCTTTGAATCTTCTTTATCATGCTAGGATTAGCAGGAAAAAGCAAAAAATTTCAGAATTGCACCTTGCAATGTGGAGATATTACTGTTTGTGCATTTACAATATTCATTGATTTTTGCCATTGAAAAACATGTTTTTCATATACCAGAAATGTTTGAAGCTACTGACTGAATGAAAGGAGCTGGCATCTCACTCTCTTTGAATCTTCTTTATCATGCTAGGATTAGCAGGAAAAAGCAAAAAATTTCAGAATTGCACCTTGCAATGTGGAGATATTACTGTTTGTGCATTTACAATATTCATTGATTTTTGCCATTGAAAAACATCATGTTATTCATATACCAGAAATGTTTGAAGCTACTGACTGAATGAAAGGAGCTGGCATCTCACTCTCTTTGAATCTTCTTTATCATGCTAGGATTAGCAGGAAAAAGCAAAAAATTTCAGAATTGCACCTTGCAATGTGGAGATATTACTGTTTGTGCATTTACAATATTCATTGATTTTTGCCATTGAAAAACATCATGTTATTCATATACCAGAAATGTTTGAAGCTACTGACTGAATGAAAGGAGCTGGCATCTCACTCTCTTTGAATCTTCTTTATCATGCTAGGATTAGCAGGAAAAAGCAAAACATTTCAGAATTGCACCTTGCAATGTGGAGATATTACTGTTTGTGCTTTTACAATATTCATTGATTTTTGCCATTGAAAAACATGTTTTTCATATACCAGAAATGTTTGAAGCTACTGACTGAATGAAAGGAGCTGGCATCTCACTCTCTTTGAATCTTCTTTATCATGCTAGGATTAACAGGAAAAAGCAAAAAATTTCAGAATTGCACCCTGCAATGTGGAGATATTACTGTTTGTGCATTTACAATATTCATTGATTTTTGCCATTGAAAAACGTCCAGAAATGTTTGAAGCTACTGACTGAATGAAAGGAGCTGGCATCTCACTCTCTTTGAATCTTCTTTATCATGCTAGGATTAGCAGGAAAAAGCAAAAAATTTCAGAATTGCACCTTGCAATGTGGAGATATTACTGTTTGTGCATTTACAATATTCATTGATTTTTGCCATTGAAAAATGTCCAGAAATGTTTGAAGCTACTGACTGAATGAAAGGAGCTGGCATCTCACTCTCTTTGAATCTTCTTTATCATGCTAGGATTAGCAGGAAAAAGCAAAAAATTTCAGAATTGCACCTTGCAATGTGGAGATATTACTGTTTGTGCATTTACAATATTCATTGATTTTTGCCAATGAAAAACATGTTTTTCATATACCAGAAATGTTTGAAGCTACTGACTGAATGAAAGGAGCTGGCATCTCACTCTCTTTGAATCTTCTTTATCATGCTAGGATTAGCAGGAAAAAGCAAAAAATTTCAGAATTGCACCTTGCAATGTGGAGATATTACTGTTTGTGCATTTACAATATTCATTGATTTTTGCCATTGAAAAACATCATGTTATTCATATACCAGAAATGTTTGAAGCTACTGACTGAATGAAAGGAGCTGGCATCTCACTCTCTTTGAATCTTCTTTATCATGCTAGGATTAGCAGGAAAAAGCAAAACATTTCAGAATTGCACCTTGCAATGTGGAGATATTACTGTTTGTGCTTTTACAATATTCATTGATTTTTGCCATTGAAAAACATGTTTTTCATATACCAGAAATGTTTGAAGCTACTGACTGAATGAAAGGAGCTGGCATCTCACTCTCTTTGAATCTTCTTTATCATGCTAGGATTAACAGGAAAAAGCAAAAAATTTCAGAATTGCACCTTGCAATGTGGAGATATTACTGTTTGTGCATTTACAATATTCATTGATTTTTGCCATTGAAAAACGTCCAGAAATGTTTGAAGCTACTGACTGAATGAAAGGAGCTGGCATCTCACTCTCTTTGAATCTTCTTTATCATGCTAGGATTAGCAGGAAAAAGCAAAAAATTTCAGAATTGCACCTTGCAATGTGGAGATATTACTGTTTGTGCATTTACAATATTCATTGATTTTTGCCATTGAAAAACATGTTTTTCATATACCAGAAATGTTTGAAGCTACTGACTGAATGAAAGGAGCTGGCATCTCACTCTCTTTGAATCTTCTTTATCATGCTAGGATTAGCAGGAAAAAGCAAAAAATTTCAGAATTGCACCTTGCAATGTGGAGATATTACTGTTTGTGCATTTACAATATTCATTGATTTTTGCCATTAAAAAACATGTTTTTCATATACCAGAAATGTTTGAAGCTACTGACTGAATGAAAGGAGCTGGCATCTCACTCTCTTTGAATCTTCTTTATCATGCTAGGATTAACAGGAAAAAGCAAAAAATTTCAGAATTGCACCTTGCAATGTGGAGATATTACTGTTTGTGCATTTACAATATTCATTGACTTTTGCCATTGAAAAACGTCCAGAAATGTTTGAAGCTTCTGACTGAATGAAAGGAGCTGGCATCTCACTCTCTTTGAATCTTCTTTATCATGCTAGGATTAGCAGGAAAAAGCAAAAAATTTCAGAATTGCACCTTGCAATGTGGAGATATTACTGTTTGTGCATTTACAATATTCATTGATTTTTGCCATTGAAAAACATGTTTTTCATATACCAGAAATGTTTGAAGCTACTGACTGAATGAAAGGAGCTGGCATCTCACTCTCTTTGAATCTTCTTTATCATGCTAGGATTAACAGGAAAAAGCAAAAAATTTCAGAATTGCACCTTGCAATGTGGAGATGTTACTGTTTGTGCATTTACAATATTCATTGATTTTTGCCATTGAAAAACGTCCAGAAATGTTTGAAGCTACTGACTGAATGAAAGGAGCTGGCATCTCACTCTCTTTGAATCTTCTTTATCATGCTAGGATTAGCAGGAAAAAGCAAAAAATTTCAGAATTACACCTTGCAATGTGGAGATATTACTGTTTGTGCATTTACAATATTCATTGATTTTTGCCATTGAAAAACATGTTTTTCATATACCAGAAATGTTTGAACCTACTGACTGAATGAAAGGAGCTGGCATCTCACTCTCTTTGAATCTTCTTTATCATGCTAGGATTAACAGGAAAAAGCAAAAAATTTCAGAATTGCACCTTGCAATGTGGAGATATTACTGTTTGTGCATTTACAATATTCATTGATTTTTGCCATTGAAAAACGTAAAGAAATGTTTGAAGCTACTGACTGAATGAAAGGAGCTGGCATCTCACTCTCTTTGAATCTTCTTTATCATGCTAGGATTAGCAGGAAAAAGCAAAAAATTTCAGAATTGCACCTTGCAATGTGGAGATATTACTGTTTGTGCATTTACAATATTCATTGATTTTTGCCATTGAAAAACATGTTTTTCATATACCAGAAATGTTTGAAGCTACTGACTGAATGAAAGGAGCTGGCATCTCACTCTCTTTGAATCTTCTTTATCATGCTAGGATTAGCAGGAAAAAGCAAAAAATTTCAGAATTGCACCTTGCAATGTGGAGATATTACTGTTTGTGCATTTACAATATTCATTGATTTTTGCCATTGAAAAACATCATGTTATTCATATACCAGAAATGTTTGAAGCTACTGACTGAATGAAAGGAGCTGGCATCTCACTCTCTTTGAATCTTCTTTATCATGCTAGGATTAACAGGAAAAAGCAAAAAATTTCAGAATTGCACCTTGCAATGTGGAGATATTACTGTTTGTGCATTTACAATATTCATTGATTTTTGTCATTGAAAAACATCCAGAAATGTTTGAAGCTACTGACTGAATGAAAGGAGCTGGCATCTCACTCTCTTTGAATCTTCTTTATCATGCTAGGATTAGCAGGAAAAGAGCAAAAAATTTCAGAATTGCACCTTGCAATGTGGAGATATTACTGTTTGTGCATTTACAATATTCATTGATTTTTGCCATTGAAAAACATGTTTTTCATATACCAGAAATGTTTGAAGCTACTGACTGAATGAAAGGAGCTGGCATCTCACTCTCTTTGAATCTTCTTTATCATGCTAGGATTAGCAGGAAAAAGCAAAAAATTTCAGAATTGCACCTTGCAATGTGGAGATATTACTGTTTGTGCATTTACAATATTCATTGATTTTTGCCATTGAAAAACATGTTTTTCATATACCAGAAATGTTTGAAGCTACTGACTGAATGAAAGGAGCTGGCATCTCACTCTCTTTGAATCTTCTTTATCATGCTAGGATTAACAGGAAAAAGCAAAAAATTTCAGAATTGCACCTTGCAATGTGGAGATATTACTGTTTGTGCATTTACAATATTCATTGATTTTTGCCATTGAAAAACGTCCAGAAATGTTTGAAGCTACTGACTGAATGAAAGGAGCTGGCATCTCACTCTCTTTGAATCTTCTTTATCATGCTAGGATTAGCAGGAAAAAGCAAAAAATTTCAGAATTGCACCTTGCAATGTGGAGATATTACTGTTTGTGCATTTACAATATTCATTGATTTTTGCCATTGAAAAACATGTTTTTCATATACCAGAAATGTTTGAAGCTACTGACTGAATGAAAGGAGCTGGCATCTCACTCTCTTTGAATCTTCTTTATCATGCTAGGATTAACAGGAAAAAGCAAAAAATTTCAGAATTGCACCTTGCAATGTGGAGATATTACTGTTTGTGCATTTACAATATTCATTGATTTTTGCCATTGAAAAACGTCCAGAAATGTTTGAAGCTACTGACTGAATGAAAGGAGCTGGTATCTCACTCTCTTTGAATCTTCTTTATCATGCTAGGATTAGCAGGAAAAGAGCAAAAAATTTCAGAATTGCACCTTGCAATGTGGAGATATTACTGTTTGTGCATTTACAATATTCATTGATTTTTGCCATTGAAAAACATGTTTTTCATATACCAGAAATGTTTGAAGCTACTGACTGAATGAAAGGAGCTGGCATCTCACTCTCTTTGAATCTTCTTTATCATGCTAGGATTAGCAGGAAAAAGCAAAAAATTTCAGAATTGCACCTTGCAATGTGGAGATATTACTGTTTGTGCATTTACAATATTCATTGATTTTTGCCATTGAAAAACATGTTTTTCATATACCAGAAATGTTTGAAGCTACTGACTGAATGAAAGGAGCTGGCATCTCACTCTCTTTGAATCTTCTTTATCATGCTAGGATTAACAGGAAAAAGCAAAAAATTTCAGAATTGCACCTTGCAATGTGGAGATATTACTGTTTGTGCATTTACAATATTCATTGATTTTTGCCATTGAAAAACGTCCAGAAATGTTTGAAGCTACTGACTGAATGAAAGGAGCTGGCATCTCACTCTCTTTGAATCTTCTTTATCATGCTAGGATTAGCAGGAAAAAGCAAAAAATTTCAGAATTGCACCTTGCAATGTGGAGATATTACTGTTTGTGCATTTACAATATTCATTGATTTTTGCCATTGAAAAACATGTTTTTCATATACCAGAAATGTTTGAAGCTACTGACTGAATGAAAGGAGCTGGCATCTCACTCTCTTTGAATCTTCTTTATCATGCTAGGATTAACAGGAAAAAGCAAAAAATTTCAGAATTGCACCTTGCAATGTGGAGATATTACTGTTTGTGCATTTACAATATTCATTGATTTTTGCCATTGAAAAACGTCCAGAAATGTTTGAAGCTACTGACTGAATGAAAGGAGCTGGCATCTCACTCTCTTTGAATCTTCTTTATCATGCTAGGATTAGCAGGAAAAAGCAAAAAATTTCAGAATTGCACCTTGCAATGTGGAGATATTACTGTTTGTGCATTTACAATATTCATTGATTTTTGCCATTGAAAAATGTCCAGAAATGTTTGAAGCTACTGACTGAATGAAAGGAGCTGGCATCTCACTCTCTTTGAATCTTCTTTATCATGCTAGGATTAGCAGGAAAAAGCAAAAAATTTCAGAATTGCACCTTGCAATGTGGAGATATTACTGTTTGTGCATTTACAATATTCATTGATTTTTGCCATTGAAAAACATGTTTTTCATATACCAGAAATGTTTGAAGCTACTGACTGAATGAAAGGAGCTGGCATCTCACTCTCTTTGAATCTTCTTTATCATGCTAGGATTAGCAGGAAAAAGCAAAAAATTTCAGAATTGCACCTTGCAATGTGGAGATATTACTGTTTGTGCATTTACAATATTCATTGATTTTTGCCATTGAAAAACATCATGTTATTCATATACCAGAAATGTTTGAAGCTACTGACTGAATGAAAGGAGCTGGCATCTCACTCTCTTTGAATCTTCTTTATCATGCTAGGATTAGCAGGAAAAAGCAAAACATTTCAGAATTGCACCTTGCAATGTGGAGATATTACTGTTTGTGCTTTTACAATATTCATTGATTTTTGCCATTGAAAAACATGTTTTTCATATACCAGAAATGTTTGAAGCTACTGACTGAATGAAAGGAGCTGGCATCTCACTCTCTTTGAATCTTCTTTATCATGCTAGGATTAACAGGAAAAAGCAAAAAATTTCAGAATTGCACCTTGCAATGTGGAGATATTACTGTTTGTGCATTTACAATATTCATTGATTTTTGCCATTGAAAAACGTCCAGAAATGTTTGAAGCTACTGACTGAATGAAAGGAGCTGGCATCTCACTCTCTTTGAATCTTCTTTATCATGCTAGGATTAGCAGGAAAAAGCAAAAAATTTCAGAATTGCACCTTGCAATGTGGAGATATTACTGTTTGTGCATTTACAATATTCATTGATTTTTGCCATTGAAAAACATGTTTTTCATATACCAGAAATGTTTGAAGCTACTGACTGAATGAAAGGAGCTGGCATCTCACTCTCTTTGAATCTTCTTTATCATGCTAGGATTAACAGGAAAAAGCAAAAAATTTCAGAATTGCACCTTGCAATGTGGAGATGTTACTGTTTGTGCATTTACAATATTCATTGATTTTTGCCATTGAAAAACGTCCAGAAATGTTTGAAGCTACTGACTGAATGAAAGGAGCTGGCATCTCACTCTCTTTGAATCTTCTTTATCATGCTAGGATTAGCAGGAAAAAGCAAAAAATTTCAGAATTACACCTTGCAATGTGGAGATATTACTGTTTGTGCATTTACAATATTCATTGATTTTTGCCATTGAAAAACATGTTTTTCATATACCAGAAATGTTTGAACCTACTGACTGAATGAAAGGAGCTGGCATCTCACTCTCTTTGAATCTTCTTTATCATGCTAGGATTAACAGGAAAAAGCAAAAAATTTCAGAATTGCACCTTGCAATGTGGAGATATTACTGTTTGTGCATTTACAATATTCATTGATTTTTGCCATTGAAAAACGTAAAGAAATGTTTGAAGCTACTGACTGAATGAAAGGAGCTGGCATCTCACTCTCTTTGAATCTTCTTTATCATGCTAGGATTAGCAGGAAAAAGCAAAAAATTTCAGAATTGCACCTTGCAATGTGGAGATATTACTGTTTGTGCATTTACAATATTCATTGATTTTTGCCATTGAAAAACATGTTTTTCATATACCAGAAATGTTTGAAGCTACTGACTGAATGAAAGGAGCTGGCATCTCACTCTCTTTGAATCTTCTTTATCATGCTAGGATTAGCAGGAAAAAGCAAAAAATTTCAGAATTGCACCTTGCAATGTGGAGATATTACTGTTTGTGCATTTACAATATTCATTGATTTTTGCCATTGAAAAACATCATGTTATTCATATACCAGAAATGTTTGAAGCTACTGACTGAATGAAAGGAGCTGGCATCTCACTCTCTTTGAATCTTCTTTATCATGCTAGGATTAACAGGAAAAAGCAAAAAATTTCAGAATTGCACCTTGCAATGTGGAGATATTACTGTTTGTGCATTTACAATATTCATTGATTTTTGTCATTGAAAAACATCCAGAAATGTTTGAAGCTACTGACTGAATGAAAGGAGCTGGCATCTCACTCTCTTTGAATCTTCTTTATCATGCTAGGATTAGCAGGAAAAGAGCAAAAAATTTCAGAATTGCACCTTGCAATGTGGAGATATTACTGTTTGTGCATTTACAATATTCATTGATTTTTGCCATTGAAAAACATGTTTTTCATATACCAGAAATGTTTGAAGCTACTGACTGAATGAAAGGAGCTGGCATCTCACTCTCTTTGAATCTTCTTTATCATGCTAGGATTAGCAGGAAAAAGCAAAAAATTTCAGAATTGCACCTTGCAATGTGGAGATATTACTGTTTGTGCATTTACAATATTCATTGATTTTTGCCATTGAAAAACATGTTTTTCATATACCAGAAATGTTTGAAGCTACTGACTGAATGAAAGGAGCTGGCATCTCACTCTCTTTGAATCTTCTTTATCATGCTAGGATTAACAGGAAAAAGCAAAAAATTTCAGAATTGCACCTTGCAATGTGGAGATATTACTGTTTGTGCATTTACAATATTCATTGATTTTTGCCATTGAAAAACGTCCAGAAATGTTTGAAGCTACTGACTGAATGAAAGGAGCTGGCATCTCACTCTCTTTGAATCTTCTTTATCATGCTAGGATTAGCAGGAAAAAGCAAAAAATTTCAGAATTGCACCTTGCAATGTGGAGATATTACTGTTTGTGCATTTACAATATTCATTGATTTTTGCCATTGAAAAACATGTTTTTCATATACCAGAAATGTTTGAAGCTACTGACTGAATGAAAGGAGCTGGCATCTCACTCTCTTTGAATCTTCTTTATCATGCTAGGATTAACAGGAAAAAGCAAAAAATTTCAGAATTGCACCTTGCAATGTGGAGATATTACTGTTTGTGCATTTACAATATTCATTGATTTTTGCCATTGAAAAACGTCCAGAAATGTTTGAAGCTACTGACTGAATGAAAGGAGCTGGTATCTCACTCTCTTTGAATCTTCTTTATCATGCTAGGATTAGCAGGAAAAGAGCAAAAAATTTCAGAATTGCACCTTGCAATGTGGAGATATTACTGTTTGTGCATTTACAATATTCATTGATTTTTGCCATTGAAAAACATGTTTTTCATATACCAGAAATGTTTGAAGCTACTGACTGAATGAAAGGAGCTGGCATCTCACTCTCTTTGAATCTTCTTTATCATGCTAGGATTAGCAGGAAAAAGCAAAAAATTTCAGAATTGCACCTTGCAATGTGGAGATATTACTGTTTGTGCATTTACAATATTCATTGATTTTTGCCATTGAAAAACATGTTTTTCATATACCAGAAATGTTTGAAGCTACTGACTGAATGAAAGGAGCTGGCATCTCACTCTCTTTGAATCTTCTTTATCATGCTAGGATTAACAGGAAAAAGCAAAAAATTTCAGAATTGCACCTTGCAATGTGGAGATATTACTGTTTGTGCATTTACAATATTCATTGATTTTTGCCATTGAAAAACGTCCAGAAATGTTTGAAGCTACTGACTGAATGAAAGGAGCTGGCATCTCACTCTCTTTGAATCTTCTTTATCATGCTAGGATTAGCAGGAAAAAGCAAAAAATTTCAGAATTGCACCTTGCAATGTGGAGATATTACTGTTTGTGCATTTACAATATTCATTGATTTTTGCCATTGAAAAACATGTTTTTCATATACCAGAAATGTTTGAAGCTACTGACTGAATGAAAGGAGCTGGCATCTCACTCTCTTTGAATCTTCTTTATCATGCTAGGATTAACAGGAAAAAGCAAAAAATTTCAGAATTGCACCTTGCAATGTGGAGATATTACTGTTTGTGCATTTACAATATTCATTGATTTTTGCCATTGAAAAACGTCCAGAAATGTTTGAAGCTACTGACTGAATGAAAGGAGCTGGCATCTCACTCTCTTTGAATCTTCTTTATCATGCTAGGATTAGCAGGAAAAAGCAAAAAATTTCAGAATTGCACCTTGCAATGTGGAGATATTACTGTTTGTGCATTTACAATATTCATTGATTTTTGCCATTGAAAAATGTCCAGAAATGTTTGAAGCTACTGACTGAATGAAAGGAGCTGGCATCTCACTCTCTTTGAATCTTCTTTATCATGCTAGGATTAGCAGGAAAAAGCAAAAAATTTCAGAATTGCACCTTGCAATGTGGAGATATTACTGTTTGTGCATTTACAATATTCATTGATTTTTGCCATTGAAAAACATGTTTTTCATATACCAGAAATGTTTGAAGCTACTGACTGAATGAAAGGAGCTGGCATCTCACTCTCTTTGAATCTTCTTTATCATGCTAGGATTAGCAGGAAAAAGCAAAAAATTTCAGAATTGCACCTTGCAATGTGGAGATATTACTGTTTGTGCATTTACAATATTCATTGATTTTTGCCATTGAAAAACATCATGTTATTCATATACCAGAAATGTTTGAAGCTACTGACTGAATGAAAGGAGCTGGCATCTCACTCTCTTTGAATCTTCTTTATCATGCTAGGATTAGCAGGAAAAAGCAAAACATTTCAGAATTGCACCTTGCAATGTGGAGATATTACTGTTTGTGCTTTTACAATATTCATTGATTTTTGCCATTGAAAAACATGTTTTTCATATACCAGAAATGTTTGAAGCTACTGACTGAATGAAAGGAGCTGGCATCTCACTCTCTTTGAATCTTCTTTATCATGCTAGGATTAACAGGAAAAAGCAAAAAATTTCAGAATTGCACCTTGCAATGTGGAGATATTACTGTTTGTGCATTTACAATATTCATTGATTTTTGCCATTGAAAAACGTCCAGAAATGTTTGAAGCTACTGACTGAATGAAAGGAGCTGGCATCTCACTCTCTTTGAATCTTCTTTATCATGCTAGGATTAGCAGGAAAAAGCAAAAAATTTCAGAATTGCACCTTGCAATGTGGAGATATTACTGTTTGTGCATTTACAATATTCATTGATTTTTGCCATTGAAAAACATGTTTTTCATATACCAGAAATGTTTGAAGCTACTGACTGAATGAAAGGAGCTGGCATCTCACTCTCTTTGAATCTTCTTTATCATGCTAGGATTAGCAGGAAAAAGCAAAAAATTTCAGAATTGCACCTTGCAATGTGGAGATATTACTGTTTGTGCATTTACAATATTCATTGATTTTTGCCATTGAAAAACATGTTTTTCATATACCAGAAATGTTTGAAGCTACTGACTGAATGAAAGGAGCTGGCATCTCACTCTCTTTGAATCTTCTTTATCATGCTAGGATTAACAGGAAAAAGCAAAAAATTTCAGAATTGCACCTTGCAATGTGGAGATATTACTGTTTGTGCATTTACAATATTCATTGACTTTTGCCATTGAAAAACGTCCAGAAATGTTTGAAGCTTCTGACTGAATGAAAGGAGCTGGCATCTCACTCTCTTTGAATCTTCTTTATCATGCTAGGATTAGCAGGAAAAAGCAAAAAATTTCAGAATTGCACCTTGCAATGTGGAGATATTACTGTTTGTGCATTTACAATATTCATTGATTTTTGCCATTGAAAAACATGTTTTTCATATACCAGAAATGTTTGAAGCTACTGACTGAATGAAAGGAGCTGGCATCTCACTCTCTTTGAATCTTCTTTATCATGCTAGGATTAACAGGAAAAAGCAAAAAATTTCAGAATTGCACCTTGCAATGTGGAGATGTTACTGTTTGTGCATTTACAATATTCATTGATTTTTGCCATTGAAAAACGTCCAGAAATGTTTGAAGCTACTGACTGAATGAAAGGAGCTGGCATCTCACTCTCTTTGAATCTTCTTTATCATGCTAGGATTAGCAGGAAAAAGCAAAAAATTTCAGAATTACACCTTGCAATGTGGAGATATTACTGTTTGTGCATTTACAATATTCATTGATTTTTGCCATTGAAAAACATGTTTTTCATATACCAGAAATGTTTGAACCTACTGACTGAATGAAAGGAGCTGGCATCTCACTCTCTTTGAATCTTCTTTATCATGCTAGGATTAACAGGAAAAAGCAAAAAATTTCAGAATTGCACCTTGCAATGTGGAGATATTACTGTTTGTGCATTTACAATATTCATTGATTTTTGCCATTGAAAAACGTAAAGAAATGTTTGAAGCTACTGACTGAATGAAAGGAGCTGGCATCTCACTCTCTTTGAATCTTCTTTATCATGCTAGGATTAGCAGGAAAAAGCAAAAAATTGCAGAATTGCACCTTGCAATGTGGAGATATTACTGTTTGTGCATTTACAATATTCATTGATTTTTGCCATTGAAAAACATGTTTTTCATATACCAGAAATGTTTGAAGCTACTGACTGAATGAAAGGAGCTGGCATCTCACTCTCTTTGAATCTTCTTTATCATGCTAGGATTAGCAGGAAAAAGCAAAAAATTTCAGAATTGCACCTTGCAATGTGGAGATATTACTGTTTGTGCATTTACAATATTCATTGATTTTTGCCATTGAAAAACATCATGTTATTCATATACCAGAAATGTTTGAAGCTACTGACTGAATGAAAGGAGCTGGCATCTCACTCTCTTTGAATCTTCTTTATCATGCTAGGATTAACAGGAAAAAGCAAAAAATTTCAGAATTGCACCTTGCAATGTGGAGATATTACTGTTTGTGCATTTACAATATTCATTGATTTTTGTCATTGAAAAACATCCAGAAATGTTTGAAGCTACTGACTGAATGAAAGGAGCTGGCATCTCACTCTCTTTGAATCTTCTTTATCATGCTAGGATTAGCAGGAAAAGAGCAAAAAATTTCAGAATTGCACCTTGCAATGTGGAGATATTACTGTTTGTGCATTTACAATATTCATTGATTTTTGCCATTGAAAAACATGTTTTTCATATACCAGAAATGTTTGAAGCTACTGACTGAATGAAAGGAGCTGGCATCTCACTCTCTTTGAATCTTCTTTATCATGCTAGGATTAGCAGGAAAAAGCAAAAAATTTCAGAATTGCACCTTGCAATGTGGAGATATTACTGTTTGTGCATTTACAATATTCATTGATTTTTGCCATTGAAAAACATGTTTTTCATATACCAGAAATGTTTGAAGCTACTGACTGAATGAAAGGAGCTGGCATCTCACTCTCTTTGAATCTTCTTTATCATGCTAGGATTAACAGGAAAAAGCAAAAAATTTCAGAATTGCACCTTGCAATGTGGAGATATTACTGTTTGTGCATTTACAATATTCATTGATTTTTGCCATTGAAAAACGTCCAGAAATGTTTGAAGCTACTGACTGAATGAAAGGAGCTGGCATCTCACTCTCTTTGAATCTTCTTTATCATGCTAGGATTAGCAGGAAAAAGCAAAAAATTTCAGAATTGCACCTTGCAATGTGGAGATATTACTGTTTGTGCATTTACAATATTCATTGATTTTTGCCATTGAAAAACATGTTTTTCATATACCAGAAATGTTTGAAGCTACTGACTGAATGAAAGGAGCTGGCATCTCACTCTCTTTGAATCTTCTTTATCATGCTAGGATTAACAGGAAAAAGCAAAAAATTTCAGAATTGCACCTTGCAATGTGGAGATATTACTGTTTGTGCATTTACAATATTCATTGATTTTTGCCATTGAAAAACGTCCAGAAATGTTTGAAGCTACTGACTGAATGAAAGGAGCTGGTATCTCACTCTCTTTGAATCTTCTTTATCATGCTAGGATTAGCAGGAAAAGAGCAAAAAATTTCAGAATTGCACCTTGCAATGTGGAGATATTACTGTTTGTGCATTTACAATATTCATTGATTTTTGCCATTGAAAAACATGTTTTTCATATACCAGAAATGTTTGAAGCTACTGACTGAATGAAAGGAGCTGGCATCTCACTCTCTTTGAATCTTCTTTATCATGCTAGGATTAGCAGGAAAAAGCAAAAAATTTCAGAATTGCACCTTGCAATGTGGAGATATTACTGTTTGTGCATTTACAATATTCATTGATTTTTGCCATTGAAAAACATGTTTTTCATATACCAGAAATGTTTGAAGCTACTGACTGAATGAAAGGAGCTGGCATCTCACTCTCTTTGAATCTTCTTTATCATGCTAGGATTAACAGGAAAAAGCAAAAAATTTCAGAATTGCACCTTGCAATGTGGAGATATTACTGTTTGTGCATTTACAATATTCATTGATTTTTGCCATTGAAAAACGTCCAGAAATGTTTGAAGCTACTGACTGAATGAAAGGAGCTGGCATCTCACTCTCTTTGAATCTTCTTTATCATGCTAGGATTAGCAGGAAAAAGCAAAAAATTTCAGAATTGCACCTTGCAATGTGGAGATATTACTGTTTGTGCATTTACAATATTCATTGATTTTTGCCATTGAAAAACATGTTTTTCATATACCAGAAATGTTTGAAGCTACTGACTGAATGAAAGGAGCTGGCATCTCACTCTCTTTGAATCTTCTTTATCATGCTAGGATTAACAGGAAAAAGCAAAAAATTTCAGAATTGCACCTTGCAATGTGGAGATATTACTGTTTGTGCATTTACAATATTCATTGATTTTTGCCATTGAAAAACGTCCAGAAATGTTTGAAGCTACTGACTGAATGAAAGGAGCTGGCATCTCACTCTCTTTGAATCTTCTTTATCATGCTAGGATTAGCAGGAAAAAGCAAAAAATTTCAGAATTGCACCTTGCAATGTGGAGATATTACTGTTTGTGCATTTACAATATTCATTGATTTTTGCCATTGAAAAACATGTTTTTCATATACCAGAAATGTTTGAAGCTACTGACTGAATGAAAGGAGCTGGCATCTCACTCTCTTTGAATCTTCTTTATCATGCTAGGATTAGCAGGAAAAAGCAAAAAATTTCAGAATTGCACCTTGCAATGTGGAGATATTACTGTTTGTGCATTTACAATATTCATTGATTTTTGCCATTGAAAAACATGTTTTTCATATACCAGAAATGTTTGAAGCTACTGACTGAATGAAAGGAGCTGGCATCTCACTCTCTTTGAATCTTCTTTATCATGCTAGGATTAACAGGAAAAAGCAAAAAATTTCAGAATTGCACCTTGCAATGTGGAGATATTACTGTTTGTGCATTTACAATATTCATTGATTTTTGCCATTGAAAAACGTCCAGAAATGTTTGAAGCTACTGACTGAATGAAAGGAGCTGGCATCTCACTCTCTTTGAATCTTCTTTATCATGCTAGGATTAGCAGGAAAAAGCAAAAAATTTCAGAATTGCACCTTGCAATGTGGAGATATTACTGTTTGTGCATTTACAATATTCATTGATTTTTGCCATTGAAAAACATGTTTTTCATATACCAGAAATGTTTGAAGCTACTGACTGAATGAAAGGAGCTGGCATCTCACTCTCTTTGAATCTTCTTTATCATGCTAGGATTAACAGGAAAAAGCAAAAAATTTCAGAATTGCACCTTGCAATGTGGAGATATTACTGTTTGTGCATTTACAATATTCATTGATTTTTGCCATTGAAAAACGTCCAGAAATGTTTGAAGCTACTGACTGAATGAAAGGAGCTGGTATCTCACTCTCTTTGAATCTTCTTTATCATGCTAGGATTAGCAGGAAAAGAGCAAAAAATTTCAGAATTGCACCTTGCAATGTGGAGATATTACTGTTTGTGCATTTACAATATTCATTGATTTTTGCCATTGAAAAACATGTTTTTCATATACCAGAAATGTTTGAAGCTACTGACTGAATGAAAGGAGCTGGCATCTCACTCTCTTTGAATCTTCTTTATCATGCTAGGATTAGCAGGAAAAAGCAAAAAATTTCAGAATTGCACCTTGCAATGTGGAGATATTACTGTTTGTGCATTTACAATATTCATTGATTTTTGCCATTGAAAAACATGTTTTTCATATACCAGAAATGTTTGAAGCTACTGACTGAATGAAAGGAGCTGGCATCTCACTCTCTTTGAATCTTCTTTATCATGCTAGGATTAACAGGAAAAAGCAAAAAATTTCAGAATTGCACCTTGCAATGTGGAGATATTACTGTTTGTGCATTTACAATATTCATTGATTTTTGCCATTGAAAAACGTCCAGAAATGTTTGAAGCTACTGACTGAATGAAAGGAGCTGGCATCTCACTCTCTTTGAATCTTCTTTATCATGCTAGGATTAGCAGGAAAAAGCAAAAAATTTCAGAATTGCACCTTGCAATGTGGAGATATTACTGTTTGTGCATTTACAATATTCATTGATTTTTGCCATTGAAAAACATGTTTTTCATATACCAGAAATGTTTGAAGCTACTGACTGAATGAAAGCAGCTGGCATCTCACTCTCTTTGAATCTTCTTTATCATGCTAGGATTAACAGGAAAAAGCAAAAAATTTCAGAATTGCACCTTGCAATGTGGAGATATTACTGTTTGTGCATTTACAATATTCATTGATTTTTGCCATTGAAAAACGTCCAGAAATGTTTGAAGCTACTGACTGAATGAAAGGAGCTGGCATCTCACTCTCTTTGAATCTTCTTTATCATGCTAGGATTAGCAGGAAAAAGCAAAAAATTTCAGAATTGCACCTTGCAATGTGGAGATATTACTGTTTGTGCATTTACAATATTCATTGATTTTTGCCATTGAAAAACATGTTTTTCATATACCAGAAATGTTTGAAGCTACTGACTGAATGAAAGGAGCTGGCATCTCACTCTCTTTGAATCTTCTTTATCATGCTAGGATTAGCAGGAAAAAGCAAAAAATTTCAGAATTGCGCCTTGCAATGTGGAGATATTACTGTTTGTGCTTTTACAATATTCATTGATTTTTGCCATTGAAAAACATGTTTTTCATATACCAGAAATGTTTGAAGCTACTGACTGAATGAAAGGAGCTGGCATCTCACTCTCTTTGAATCTTCTTTATCATGCTAGGATTAACAGGAAAAAGCAAAAAAATTCAGAATTGCACCCTGCAATGTGGAGATATTACTGTTTGTGCATTTACAATATTCATTGATTTTTGCCATTGAAAAACGTCCAGAAATGTTTGAAGCTACTGACTGAATGAAAGGAGCTGGCATCTCACTCTCTTTGAATCTTCTTTATCATGCTAGGATTAGCAGGAAAAAGCAAAAAATTTCAGAATTGCACCTTGCAATGTGGAGATATTACTGTTTGTGCATTTACAATATTCATTGATTTTTGCCATTGAAAAACGTCCAGAAATGTTTGAAGCTACTGACTGAATGAAAGGAGCTGGCATCTCACTCTCTTTGAATCTTCTTTATCATGCTAGGATTAGCAGGAAAAAGCAAAAAATTTCAGAATTGCACCTTGCAATGTGGAGATATTACTGTTTGTGCATTTACAATATTCATTGATTTTTGCCATTGAAAAACATGTTTTTCATATACCAGAAATGTTTGAAGCTACTGACTGAATGAAAGGAGCTGGCATCTCACTCTCTTTGAATCTTCTTTATCATGCTAGGATTAGCAGGAAAAAGCAAAAAATTTCAGAATTGCACCTTGCAATGTGGAGATATTACTGTTTGTGCATTTACAATATTCATTGATTTTTGCCATTGAAAAACATGTTTTTCATATACCAGAAATGTTTGAAGCTACTGACTGAATGAAAGGAGCTGGCATCTCACTCTCTTTGAATCTTCTTTATCATGCTAGGATTAGGAGGAAAAAGCAAAAAATTTCAGAATTGCACCTTGCAATGTGGAGATATTACTGTTTGTGCATTTACAATATTCATTGATTTTTGCCATTGAAAAACATGTTTTTCATATACCAGAAATGTTTGAAGCTACTGACTGAATGAAAGGAGCTGGCATCTCACTCTCTTTGAATCTTCTTTATCATGCTAGGATTAGCAGGAAAAAGCAAAAAATTTCAGAATTGCACCTTGCAATGTGGAGATATTACTGTTTGTGCATTTACAATATTCATTGATTTTTGCCATTGAAAAACATCATGTTATTCATATACCAGAAATGTTTGAAGCTACTGACTGAATGAAAGGAGCTGGCATCTCACTCTCTTTGAATCTTCTTTATCATGCTAGGATTAGCAGGAAAAAGCAAAACATTTCAGAATTGCACCTTGCAATGTGGAGATATTACTGTTTGTGCTTTTACAATATTCATTGATTTTTGCCATTGAAAAACATGTTTTTCATATACCAGAAATGTTTGAAGCTACTGACTGAATGAAAGGAGCTGGCATCTCACTCTCTTTGAATCTTCTTTATCATGCTAGGATTAACAGGAAAAAGCAAAAAATTTCAGAATTGCACCTTGCAATGTGGAGATATTACTGTTTGTGCATTTACAATATTCATTGATTTTTGCCATTGAAAAACGTCCAGAAATGTTTGAAGCTACTGACTGAATGAAAGGAGCTGGCATCTCACTCTCTTTGAATCTTCTTTATCATGCTAGGATTAGCAGGAAAAAGCAAAAAATTTCAGAATTGCACCCTGCAATGTGGGGATATTACTGTTTGTGCATTTACAATATTCATTGATTTTTGCCATTGAAAAACATGTTTTTCATATACCAGAAATGTTTGTAGCTACTGACTGAATGAAAGGAGCTGGCATCTCACTCTCTTTGAATCTTCTTTATCATGCTAGGATTAGCAGGAAAAAGCAAAAAATTTCAGAATTTCACCTTGCAATGTAGAGATATTACTGTTTGTGCATTTACAATATTCATTGATTTTTGCCATTGAAAAACATGTTTTTCATATACCAGAAATGTTTGAAGCTACTGAATGAATGAAAGGAGCTGGCATCTCACTCTCTTTGAATCTTCTTTATCATGCTAGGATTAACAGGAAAAAGCAAAAAATTTCAGAATTGCACCTTGCAATGTGGAGATATTACTGTTTGTGCATTTACAATATTCATTGATTTTTGCCATTGAAAAACGTCCAGAAATGTTTGAAGCTACTGACTGAATGAAAGGAGCTGGCATCTCACTCTCTTTGAATCTTCTTTATCATGCTAGGATTAGCAGGAAAAAGCAAAAAATTTCAGAATTGCACCTTGCAATGTGGAGATATTACTGTTTGTGCATTTACAATATTCATTGATTTTTGCCATTGAAAAACATGTTTTTCATATACCAGAAATGTTTGAAGCTACTGACTGAATGAAAGGAGCTGGCATCTCACTCTCTTTGAATCTTCTTTATCATGCTAGGAATAGCAGGAAAAAGCAAAAAATTTCAGAATTGCACCTTGCAATGTGGAGATATTACTGTTTGTGCATTTACAATATTCATTGATTTTTGCCATTGAAAAACATCATGTTATTCATATACCAGAAATGTTTGAAGCTACTGACTGAATGAAAGGAGCTGGCATCTCACTCTCTTTGAATCTTCTTTATCATGCTAGGATTAACAGGAAAAAGCAAAAAATTTCAGAATTGCACCTTGCAATGTGGAGATATTACTGTTTGTGCATTTACAATATTCATTGATTTTTGCCATTGAAAAACGTCCAGAAATGTTTGAAGCTACTGACTGAATGAAAGGAGCTGGCATCTCACTCTCTTTGAATCTTCTTTATCATGCTAGGATTAGCAGGAAAAAGCAAAAAATTTCAGAATTGCACCTTGAAATGTGGAGATATTACTGTTTGTGCATTTACAATATTCATTGATTTTTGCCATTGAAAAACATGTTTTTCATATACCAGAAATGTTTGAAGCTACTGACTGAATGAAAGGAGCTGGCATCTCACTCTCTTTGAATCTTCTTTATCATGCTAGGATTAGCAGGAAAAAGCAAAAAATTTCAGAATTGCACCTTGCAATGTGGAGATATTACTGTTTGTGCATTTACAATATTCATTGATTTTTGCCATTGAAAAACATGTTTTTCATATACCAGAAATGTTTGAAGCTACTGACTGAATGAAAGGAGCTGGCATCTCACTCTCTTTGAATCTTCTTTATCATGCTAGGATTAACAGGAAAAAGCAAAAAATTTCAGAATTTCACCTTGCAATGTGGAGATATTACTGTTTGTGCATTTACAATATTCATTGATTTTTGCCATTGAAAAACGTTTTTCATATACCAGAAATGTTTGAAGCTACTGACTGAATGAAAGGAGCTGGCATCTCACTCTCTTTGAATCTTCTTTATCATGCTAGGATTAACAGGAAAAAGCAAAAAATTTCAGAATTGCACCTTGCAATGTGGAGATATTACTGTTTGTGCATTTACAATATTCATTGATTTTTGCCATTGAAAAACATCATGTTATTCATATACCAGAAATGTTTGAAGCTACTGACTGAATGAAAGGAGCTGGCATCTCACTCTCTTTGAATCTTCTTTATCATGCTAGGATTAGCAGGAAAAAGCAAAAAATTTCAGAATTGCACCTTGCAATGTGGAGATATTACTGTTTGTGCATTTACAATATTCATTGATTTTTGCCATTGAAAAACATGTTTTTCATATACCAGAAATGTTTGAAGCTACTGACTGAATGAAAGGAGCTGGCATCTCACTCTCTTTGAATCTTCTTTATCATGCTAGGATTAGCAGGAAAAAGCAAAAAATTTCAGAATTGCACCTTGCAATTTGGAGATATTACTGTTTGTGCATTTACAATATTCATTGATTTTTGCCATTGAAAAACGTCCAGAAATGTTTGAAGCTACTGACTGAATGAAAGGAGCTGGCATCTCACTCTCTTTGAATCTTCTTTATCATGCTAGGATTAGCAGGAAAAAGCAAAAAATTTCAGAATTGCACCTTGCAATGTGGAGATATTACTGTTTGTGCATTTACAATATTCATTGATTTTTGCCATTGAAAAACGTCCAGAAATGTTTGAAGCTACTGACTGAATGAAAGGAGCTGGCATCTCACTCTCTTTGAATCTTCTTTATCATGCTAGGATTAACAGGAAAAAGCAAAAAATTTCAGAATTGCACCTTGCAATGTGGAGATATTACTGTTTGTGCATTTACAATATTCATTGATTTTTGCCATTGAAAAACATGTTTTTCATATACCAGAAATGTTTGAAGCTACTGACTGAATGAAAGGAGCTGGCATCTCACTCTCTTTGAATCTTCTTTATCATGCTAGGATTAACAGGAAAAAGCAAAAAATTTCAGAATTGCACCTTGCAATGTGGAGATATTACTGTTTGTGCATTTACAATATTCATTGATTTTTGCCATTGAAAAACGTCCAGAAATGTTTGAAGCTACTGACTGAATGAAAGGAGCTGGCATCTCACTCTCTTTGAATCTTCTTTATCATGCTAGGATTAGCAGGAAAAAGCAAAAATTTCAGAATTGCACCTTGCAATGTGGAGATATTACTGTTTGTGCATTTACAATATTCATTGATTTTTGCCATTGAAAAACATGTTTTTCATATACCAGAAATGTTTGAAGCTACTGACTGAATGAAAGGAGCTGGCATCTCACTCTCTTTGAATCTTCTTTATCATGCTAGGAATAGTAGGAAAAAGCAAAAAATTTCAGAATTGCACCTTGCAATGTGGAGATATTACTGTTTGTGCATTTACAATATTCATTGATTTTTGCCATTGAAAAACATCATGTTATTCATATACCAGAAATGTTTGAAGCTACTGACTGAATGAAAGGAGCTGGCATCTCACTCTCTTTGAATCTTCTTTATCATGCTAGGATTAACACGAAAAAGCAAAAAATTTCAGAATTGCACCTTGCAATGTGGAGATATTACTGTTTGTGCATTTACAATATTCATTGATTTTTGCCATTGAAAAACGTCCAGAAATGTTTGAAGCTACTGACTGAATGAAAGGAGCTGGCATCTCACTCTCTTTGAATCTTCTTTATCATGCTAGGATTAGCAGGAAAAAGCAAAAAATTTCAGAATTGCACCTTGAAATGTGGAGATATTACTGTTTGTGCATTTACAATATTCATTGATTTTTGCCATTGAAAAACATGTTTTTCATATACCAGAAATGTTTGAAGCTACTGACTGAATGAAAGGAGCTGGCATCTCACTCTCTTTGAATCTTCTTTATCATGCTAGGATTAGCAGGAAAAAGCAAAAAATTTCAGAATTGCACCTTGCAATGTGGAGATATTACTGTTTGTGCATTTACAATATTCATTGATTTTTGCCATTGAAAAACATGTTTTTCATATACCAGAAATGTTTGAAGCTACTGACTGAATGAAAGGAGCTGGCATCTCACTGTCTTTGAATCTTCTTTATCATGCTAGGATTAACAGGAAAAAGCAAAAAATTTCAGAATTGCACCTTGCAATGTGGAGATATTACTGTTTGTGCATTTACAATATTCATTGATTTTTGCCATTGAAAAACGTTTTTCATATACCAGAAATGTTTGAAGCTACTGACTGAATGAAAGGAGCTGGCATCTCACTCTCTTTGAATCTTCTTTATCATGCTAGGATTAGCAGGAAAAAGCAAAAAATTTCAGAATTGCACCTTGCAATTTGGAGATATTACTGTTTGTGCATTTACAATATTCATTGATTTTTGCCATTGAAAAACGTCCAGAAATGTTTGAAGCTACTGACTGAATGAAAGGAGCTGGCATCTCACTCTCTTTGAATCTTCTTTATCATGCTAGGATTAGCAGGAAAAAGCAAAAAATTTCAGAATTGCACCTTGCAATGTGGAGATATTACTGTTTGTGCATTTACAATATTCATTGATTTTTGCCATTGAAAAACGTCCAGAAATGTTTGAAGCTACTGACTGAATGAAAGGAGCTGGCATCTCACTCTCTTTGAATCTTCTTTATCATGCTAGGATTAACAGGAAAAAGCAAAAAATTTCAGAATTGCACCTTGCAATGTGGAGATATTACTGTTTGTGCATTTACAATATTCATTGATTTTTGCCATTGAAAAACATGTTTTTCATATACCAGAAATGTTTGAAGCTACTGACTGAATGAAAGGAGCTGGCATCTCACTCTCTTTGAATCTTCTTTATCATGCTAGGATTAACAGGAAAAAGCAAAAAATTTCAGAATTGCACCTTGCAATGTGGAGATATTACTGTTTGTGCATTTACAATATTCATTGATTTTTGCCATTGAAAAACGTCCAGAAATGTTTGAAGCTACTGACTGAATGAAAGGAGCTGGCATCTCACTCTCTTTGAATCTTCTTTATCATGCTAGGATTAGCAGGAAAAAGCAAAAATTTCAGAATTGCACCTTGCAATGTGGAGATATTACTGTTTGTGCATTTACAATATTCATTGATTTTTGCCATTGAAAAACATGTTTTTCATATACCAGAAATGTTTGAAGCTACTGACTGAATGAAAGGAGCTGGCATCTCACTCTCTTTGAATCTTCTTTATCATGCTAGGAATAGCAGGAAAAAGCAAAAAATTTCAGAATTGCACCTTGCAATGTGGAGATATTACTGTTTGTGCATTTACAATATTCATTGATTTTTGCCATTGAAAAACATCATGTTATTCATATACCAGAAATGTTTGAAGCTACTGACTGAATGAAAGGAGCTGGCATCTCACTCTCTTTGAATCTTCTTTATCATGCTAGGATTAACACGAAAAAGCAAAAAATTTCAGAATTGCACCTTGCAATGTGGAGATATTACTGTTTGTGCATTTACAATATTCATTGATTTTTGCCTTTGAAAAACGTCCAGAAATGTTTGAAGCTACTGACTGAATGAAAGGAGCTGGCATCTCACTCTCTTTGAATCTTCTTTATCATGCTAGGATTAGCAGGAAAAAGCAAAAAAATTCAGAATTGCACCTTGAAATGTGGAGATATTACTGTTTGTGCATTTACAATATTCATTGATTTTTGCCATTGAAAAACATGTTTTTCATATACCAGAAATGTTTGAAGCTACTGACTGAATGAAAGGAGCTGGCATCTCACTCTCTTTGAATCTTCTTTATCATGCTAGGATTAGCAGGAAAAAGCAAAAAATTTCAGAATTGCACCTTGCAATGTGGAGATATTACTGTTTGTGCATTTACAATATTCATTGATTTTTGCCATTGAAAAACATGTTTTTCATATACCAGAAATGTTTGAAGCTACTGACTGAATGAAAGGAGCTGGCATCTCACTCTCTTTGAATCTTCTTTATCATGCTAGGATTAACAGGAAAAAGCAAAAAATTTCAGAATTGCACCTTGCAATGTGGAGATATTACTGTTTGTGCATTTACAATATTCATTGATTTTTGCCATTGAAAAACGTTTTTCATATACCAGAAATGTTTGAAGCTACTGACTGAATGAAAGGAGCTGGCATCTCACTCTCTTTGAATCTTCTTTATCATGCTAGGATTAACAGGAAAAAGCAAAAAATTTCAGAATTGCACCTTGCAATGTGGAGATATTACTGTTTGTGCATTTACAATATTCATTGATTTTTGCCATTGAAAAACATCCAGAAATGTTTGAAGCTACTGACTGAATGAAAGGAGCTGGCATCTCACTCTCTTTGAATCTTCTTTATCATGCTAGGATTAGCAGAAAAAAGCAAAAAAATTCAGAATTGCACCTTGCAATGTGGAGATATTACTGTTTGTGCATTTACAATATTCATTGATTTTTGCCATTGAAAAACATCATGTTATTCATATACCAGAAATGTTTGAAGCTACTGACTGAATGAAAGGAGCTGGCATCTCACTCTCTTTGAATCTTCTTTATCATGCTAGGATTAGCAGGAAAAAGCAAAAAATTTCAGAATTGCACCTTGCAATGTGGAGATATTACTGTTTGTGCATTTACAATATTCATTGATTTTTGCCATTGAAAAACATGTTTTTCATATACCAGAAATGTTTGAAGCTACTGACTGAATGAAAGGAGCTGGCATCTCACTCTCTTTGAATCTTCTTTATCATGCTAGGATTAGCAGGAAAAAGCAAAAAATTTCAGAATTACACCTTGCAATTTGGAGATATTACTGTTTGTGCATTTACAATATTCATTGATTTTTGCCATTGAAAAACGTCCAGAAATGTTTGAAGCTACTGACTGAATGAAAGGAGCTGGCATCTCACTCTCTTTGAATCTTCTTTATCATGCTAGGATTAGCAGGAAAAAGCAAAAAATTTCAGATTTGCACCTTGCAATGTGGAGATATTACTGTTTGTGCATTTACAATATTCATTGATTTTTGCCATTGAAAAACATGTTTTTCATATACCAGAAATGTTTGAAGCTACTGACTGAATGAAAGGAGCTGGCATCTCACTCTCTTTGAATCTTCTTTATCATGCTAGGATTAACAGGAAAAAGCAAAAAATTTCAGAATTGCACCTTGCAATGTGGAGATATTACTGTTTGTGCATTTACAATATTCATTGATTTTTGCCATTGAAAAACGTCCAGAAATGTTTGAAGCTACTGACTGAATGAAAGGAGCTGGCATCTCACTCTCTTTGAATCTTCTTTATCATGCTAGGATTAGCAGGAAAAAGCAAAAAATTTCAGAATTGCACCTTGCAATGTGGAGATATTACTGTTTGTGCATTTACAATATTCATTGATTTTTGCCATTGAAAAACATGTTTTTCATATACCAGAAATGTTTGAAGCTACTGACTGAATGAAAGGAGCTGGCATCTCACTCTCTTTGAATCTTCTTTATCATGCTAGGATTAGCAGGAAAAAGCAAAAAATTTCAGAATTGCACCTTGCAATTTGGAGATATTACTGTTTGTGCATTTACAATATTCATTGATTTTTGCCATTGAAAAACGTCCAGAAATGTTTGAAGCTACTGACTGAATGAAAGGAGCTGGCATCTCACTCTCTTTGAATCTTCTTTATCATGCTAGGATTAGCAGGAAAAAGCAAAAAATTTCAGATTTGCACCTTGCAATGTGGAGATATTACTGTTTGTGCATTTACAATATTCATTGATTTTTGCCATTGAAAAACATGTTTTTCATATACCAGAAATGTTTGAAGCTACTGACTGAATGAAAGGAGCTGGCATCTCACTCTCTTTGAATCTTCTTTATCATGCTAGGATTAACAGGAAAAAGCAAAAAATTTCAGAATTGCACCTTGCAATGTGGAGATATTACTGTTTGTGCATTTACAATATTCATTGATTTTTGCCATTGAAAAACGTCCAGAAATGTTTGAAGCTACTGACTGAATGAAAGGAGCTGGCATCTCACTCTCTTTGAATCTTCTTTATCATGCTAGGATTAGCAGGAAAAAGCAAAAAATTTCAGAATTGCACCTTGCAATGTGGAGATATTACTGTTTGTGCATTTACAATATTCATTGATATTTGCCATTGAAAAACATGTTTTTCATATACCAGAAATGTTTGAAGCTACTGACTGAATGAAAGGAGCTGGCATCTCACTCTCTTTGAATCTCCTTTATCATGCTAGGATTAACAGGAAAAAGCAAAAAATTTCAGAATTGCACCTTGCAATGTGGAGATATTACTGTTTGTGCATTTACAATATTCATTGATTTTTGCCATTGAAAAACGTCCAGAAATGTTTGAAGCTACTGACTGAATGAAAGGAGCTGGCATCTCACTCTCTTTGAATCTTCTTTATCATGCTAGGATTAGCAGGAAAAAGCAAAAAATTTCAGAATTGCACCTTGCAATGTGGAGATATTACTGTTTGTGCATTTACAATATTCATTGATTTTTGCCATTGAAAAACATGTTTTTCATATACCAGAAATGTTTGAAGCTACTGACTGAATGAAAGAAGCTGGCATCTCACTCTCTTTGAATCTTCTTTATCATGCTAGGATTAGCAGGAAAAAGAAAAAATTTCAGAATTGCACCTTGCAATGTGGAGATATTACTGTTTGTGCATTTACAATATTCATTGATTTTTGCCATTGAAAAACATGTTTTTCATATACCAGAAATGTTTGAAGCTACTGACTGAATGAAATGAGCTGGCATCTCACTCTCTTTGAATCTTCTTTATCATGCTAGGTTTAGCAGGAAAAAGCAAAAAATTTCAGAATTGCACCTTGCAATGCGGAGATATTACTGTTTGTGCATTTACAATATTCATTGATTTTTGCCATTGAAAAACATGTTTTTCATATACCAGAAATGTTTGAAGCTACTGACTGAATTAAAGGAGCTGGCATCTCACTCTCTTTAAATCTTCTTTATCATGCTAGGATTAACAGGAAAAAGCAAAAAATTTCAGAATTGCACCTTGCAATGTGGAGATATTACTGTTTGTGCATTTACAATATTCATTGATTTTTGCCATTGAAAAACGTCCAGAAATGTTTGAAGCTACTGACTGAATGAAAGGAGCTGGCATCTCACTCTCTTTGAATCTTCTTTATCATGCTAGGATTAGCAGGAAAAAGCAAAAAATTTCAGAATTGCACCTTGCAATGTGGAGATATTACTGTTTGTGCATTTACAATATTCATTGATTTTTGCCATTGAAAAACATGTTTTTCATATACCAGAAATGTTTGAAGCTACTGACTGAATGAAAGGAGCTGGCATCTCACTCTCTTTGAATCTTCTTTATCATGCTAGGATTAGCAGGAAAAAGCAAAAAATTTCAGAATTGCACCTTGCAATGTGGAGATATTACTGTTTGTGCATTTACAATATTCATTGATTTTTGCCATTGAAAAACATGTTTTTCATATACCAGAAATGTTTGAAGCTACTGACTGAATGAAAGGAGCTGGCATCTCACTCTCTTTAAATCTTCTTTATCATGCTAGGATTAACAGGAAAAAGCAAAAAATTTCAGTATTGCACCTTGCAATGTGGAGATATTACTGTTTGTGCATTTACAATATTCATTGATTTTTGCCATTGAAAAACGTCCAGAAATGTTTGAAGCTACTGACTGAATGAAAGGAGCTGGCATCTCACTCTCTTTGAATCTTCTTTATCATGCTAGGATTAGCAGGAAAAAGCAAAAAATTTCAGAATTGCACCTTGCAATGTGGAGATATTACTGTTTGTGCATTTACAATATTCATTGATTTTTGCCATTGAAAAACATCATGTTATTCATATACCAGAAATGTTTGAAGCTACTGACTGAATGAAAGGAGCTGGCATCTCACTCTCTTTGAATCTTCTTTATCATGCTAGGATTAGCAGGAAAAAGCAAAAAATTTCCGAATTGCACCTTGCAATGTGGAGATATTACTGTTTGTGCATTTACAATATTCATTGATTTTTGCCATTGAAAAACATGTTTTTCATATACCAGAAATGTTTGAAGCTACTGACTGAATGAAAGGAGCTGGCATCTCACTCTCTTTGAATCTTCTTTATCATGCTAGGATTAGCAGGAAAAAGCAAAAAATTTCAGAATTGCACCTTGCAATGTAGAGATATTACTGTTTGTGCATTTACAATATTCATTGATTTTTGCCATTGAAAAACATGTTTTTCATATACCAGAAATGTTTGAAGCTACTGACTGAATGAAAGGAGCTGGCATCTCACTCTCTTTGAATCTTCTTTATCATGCTAGGATTAGCAGGAAAAAGCAAAAAATTTCAGAATTGCACCTTGCAATGTGGAGATATTACTGTTTGTGCATTTACAATATTCATTGATTTTTGCCATTGAAAAACATGTTTTTCATATACCAGAAATGTTTGAAGCTACTGACTGAATGAAAGGAGCTGGCATCTCACTCTCTTTAAATCTTCTTTATCATGCTAGGATTAACAGGAAAAAGCAAAAAATTTCAGAATTGCACCTTGCAATGTGGAGATATTACTGTTTGTGCATTTACAATATTCATTGATTTTTGCCATTGAAAAACGTCCAGAAATGTTTGAAGCTACTGACTGAATGAAAGGAGCTGGCATCTCACTCTCTTTGAATCTTCTTTATCATGCTAGGATTAGCAGGAAAAAGCAAAAAATTTCAGAATTGCACCTTGCAATGTGGAGATATTACTGTTTGTGCATTTACAATATTCATTGATTTTTGCCATTGAAAAACATGTTTTTCATATACCAGAAATGTTTGAAGCTACTGACTGAATGAAAGGAGCTGGCATCTCACTCTCTTTGAATCTCCTTTATCATGCTAGGATTAACAGGAAAAAGCAAAAAATTTCAGAATTGCACCTTGCAATGTGGAGATATTACTGTTTGTGCATTTACAATATTCATTGATTTTTGCCATTGAAAAACGTCCAGAAATGTTTGAAGCTACTGACTGAATGAAAGGAGCTGGCATCTCACTCTCTTTGAATCTTCTTTATCATGCTAGGATTAGCAGGAAAAAGCAAAAAATTTCAGAATTGCACCTTGCAATGTGGAGATATTACTGTTTGTGCATTTACAATATTCATTGATTTTTGCCATTGAAAAACATGTTTTTCATATACCAGAAATGTTTGAAGCTACTGACTGAATGAAAGGAGCTGGCATCTCACTCTCTTTGAATCTTCTTTATCATGCTAGGATTAGCAGGCAAAAGCAAAAAATTTCAGAATTGCACCTTGCAATGTGGAGATATTACTGTTTGTGCATTTACAATATTCATTGATTTTTGCCATTGAAAAACATCATGTTATTCATATACCAGAAATGTTTGAAGCTACTGACTGAATGAAAGGAGCTGGCATCTCACTCTCTTTGAATCTTCTTTATCATGCTAGGATTAACAGGAAAAAGCAAAAAATTTCAGAATTGCACCTTGCAATGTGGAGATATTACTGTTTGTGCATTTACAATATTCATTGATTTTTGCCATTGAAAAACATGTTTTTCATATACCAGAAATGTTTGAAGCTACTGACTGAATGAAAGGAGCTGGCATCTCACTCTCTTTGAATCTTCTTTATCATGCTAGGATTAGCAGGAAAAAGCAAAAAATTTCAGAATTGCACCTTGCAATGTGGAGATATTACTGTTTGTGCATTTACAATATTCATTGATTTTTGCCATTGAAAAACGTCCAGAAATGTTTGAAGCTACTGACTGAATGAAAGGAGCTGGCATCTCACTCTCTTTGAATCTTCTTTATCATGCTAGGATTAGCAGGAAAAAGCAAAAAATTTCAGAATTGCACCTTGCAATGTGGAGATATTACTGTTTGTGCATTTACAATATTCAGTGATTTTTGCCATTGAAAAACATGTTGTTCATATACCAGAAATGTTTGAAGCTACTGACTGAATGAAAGGAGCTGGCATCTCACTCTCTTTGAATCTCCTTTATCATGCTAGGATTAACAGGAAAAAGCAAAAAATTTCAGAATTGCACCTTGCAATGTGGAGATATTACTGTTTGTGCATTTACAATATTCATTGATTTTTGCCATTGAAAAACATGTTTTTCATATACCAGAAATGTTTGAAGCTACTGACTGAATGAAAGGAGCTGGCTTCTCACTCTCTTTGAATCTTCTTTATCATGCTAGGATTAACAGGAAAAAGCAAAAAATTTCAGAATTGCACCTTGCAATGTGGAGATATTACTGTTTGTGCATTTACAATATTCATTGATTTTTGCCATTGAAAAACGTCCAGAAATGTTTGAAGCTACTGACTGAATGAAAGGAGCTGGCATCTCACTCTCTTTGAATCTTCTTTATCATGCTAGGATTAGCAAGAAAAAGCAAAAAATTTCAGAATTGCACCTTGCAATGTGGAGATATTACTGTTTGTGCATTTACAATATTCATTGATTTTTGCCATTGAAAAACATGTTTTTCATATACCAGAAATGTTTGAAGCTACTGACTGAATGAAAGGAGCTGGCATCTCACTCTCTTTGAATCTTCTTTATCATGCTAGGATTAGCAGGAAAAAGCAAAAAATTTCAGAATTGCACCTTGCAATGTGGAGATATTACTGTTTGTGCATTTACAATATTCATTGATTTTTGCCATTGAAAAACATGTTTTTCATATACCAGAAATGTTTGAAGCTACTGACTGAATGAAAGGAGCTGGCATCTCACTCTCTTTGAATCTTCTTTATCATGCTAGGATTAGCAGGAAAAAGCAAAAAATTTCAGAATTGCACCTTGCAATGCGGAGGTATTACTGTTTGTGCATTTACAATATTCATTGATTTTTGCCATTGAAAAACATCATGTTATTCATATACCAGAAATGTTTGAAGCTACTGACTGAATGAAAGGAGCTGGCATCTCACTCTCTTTGAATCTTCTTTATCATGCTAGGATTAGCAGGAAAAAGCAAAAAATTTCAGAATTGCACCTTGCAATGTGGAGATATTACTGTTTGTGCATTTACAATATTCATTGATTTTTGCCATTGAAAAACATGTTTTTCATATACCAGAAATGTTTGAAGCTACTGACTGAATGAAAGGAGCTGGCATCTCACTCTCTTTGAATCTTCTTTATCATGCTAGGATTAGCAGGAAAAAGCAAAAAATTTCAGAATTGCACCTTGCAATGTGGAGATATTACTGTTTGTGCATTTACAATATTCATTGATTTTTGCCATTGAAAAACGTCCAGAAATGTTTGAAGCTACTGACTGAATGAAAGGAGCTGGCATCTCACTCTCTTTGAATCTTCGTTATCATGCTAGGATTAGCAGGAAAAAGCAAAAAATTTCAGATTTGCACCTTGCAATGTGGAGATATTACTGTTTGTGCATTTACAATATTCATTGATTTTTGCCATTGAAAAACATGTTTTTCATATACCAGAAATGTTTGAAGCTACTGACTGCATGAAAGGAGCTGGCATCTCACTCTCTTTGAATCTTCTTTATCATGCTAGGATTAACAGGAAAAAGCAAAAAATTTCAGAATTGCACCTTGCAATGTGGAGATATTACTGTTTGTGCATTTACAATATTCATTGATTTTTGCCATTGAAAAACGTCCAGAAATGTTTGAAGCTACTGACTGAATGAAAGGAGCTGGCATCTCACTCTCTTTGAATCTTCTTTATCATGCTAGGATTAGCAGGAAAAAGCAAAAAATTTCAGAATTGCACCTTGCAATGTGGAGATATTACTGTTTGTGCATTTACAATATTCATTGATTTTTGCCATTGAAAAACATGTTTTTCATATACCAGAAATGTTTGAAGCTACTGACTGAATGAAAGGAGCTGGCATCTCACTCTCTTTGAATCTCCTTTATCATGCTAGGATTAACAGGAAAAAGCAAAAAATTTCAGAATTGCACCTTGCAATGTGGAGATATTACTGTTTGTGCATTTACAATATTCATTGATTTTTGCCATTGAAAAACATGTTTTTCATATACCAGAAATGTTTGAAGCTACCGACTGAATGAAAGGAGCTGGCATCTCACTCTCTTTGAATCTTCTTTATCATGCTAGGATTAACAGGAAAAAGCAAAAAATTTCAGAATTGCACCTTGCAATGTGGAGATATTACTGTTTGTGCATTTACAATATTCATTGATTTTTGCCATTGAAAAACGTCCAGAAATGTTTGAAGCTACTGACTGAATGAAAGGAGCTGGCATCTCACTCTCTTTGAATCTTCTTTATCATGCTAGGATTAGCAGGAAAAAGCAAAAAATTTCAGAATTGCACCTTGCAATGTGGAGATATTACTGTTTGTGCATTTACAATATTCATTGATTTTTGCCATTGAAAAACATGTTTTTCATATACCAGAAATGTTTGAAGCTACTGACTGAATGAAATTAGCTGGCATCTCACACTCTTTGAATCTTCTTTATCATGCTAGGATTAGCAGGAAAAAGCAAAAAATTTCAGAATTGCACCTTGCAATGTGGAGATATTACTGTTTGTGCATTTACAATATTCATTGATTTTTGCCATTGAAAAACATGTTTTTCATATACCAGAAATGTTTGAAGCTACTGACTGAATGAAAGGAGCTGGCATCTCACTCTCTTTGAATCTTCTTTATCATGCTAGGATTAGCAGGAAAAAGCAAAAAATTTCAGAATTGCACCTTGCAATGCGGAGATATTACTGTTTGTGCATTTACAATATTCATTGATTTTTGCCATTGAAAAACATGTTTTTCATATACCAGAAATGTTTGAAGCTACTGACTGAATTAAAGGAGCTGGCATCTCACTCTCTTTAAATCTTCTTTATCATGCTAGGATTAACAGGAAAAAGCAAAAAATTTCAGAATTGCACCTTGCAATGTGGAGATATTACTGTTTGTGCATTTACAATATTCATTGATTTTTGCCATTGAAAAACGTCCAGAAATGTTTGAAGCTACTGACTGAATGAAAGGAGCTGGCATCTCACTCTCTTTGAATCTTCTTTATCATGCTAGGATTAGCAGGAAAAAGCAAAAAATTTCAGAATTGCACCTTGCAATGTGGAGATATTACTGTTTGTGCATTTACAATATTCATTGATTTTTGCCATTGAAAAACATGTTTTTCATATACCAGAAATGTTTGAAGCTACTGACTGAATGAAAGGAGCTGGCATCTCACTCTCTTTGAATCTTCTTTATCATGCTAGGATTAGCAGGAAAAAGCAAAAAATTTCAGAATTGCACCTTGCAATGTGGAGATATTACTGTTTGTGCATTTACAATATTCATTGATTTTTGCCATTGAAAAACATGTTTTTCATATACCAGAAATGTTTGAAGCTACTGACTGAATGAAAGGAGCTGGCATCTCACTCTCTTTAAATCTTCTTTATCATGCTAGGATTAACAGGAAAAAGCAAAAAATTTCAGTATTGCACCTTGCAATGTGGAGATATTACTGTTTGTGCATTTACAATATTCATTGATTTTTGCCATTGAAAAACGTCCAGAAATGTTTGAAGCTACTGACTGAATGAAAGGAGCTGGCATCTCACTCTCTTTGAATCTTCTTTATCATGCTAGGATTAGCAGGAAAAAGCAAAAAATTTCCGAATTGCACCTTGCAATGTGGAGATATTACTGTTTGTGCATTTACAATATTCATTGATTTTTGCCATTGAAAAACATGTTTTTCATATACCAGAAATGTTTGAAGCTACTGACTGAATGAAAGGAGCTGGCATCTCACTCTCTTTGAATCTTCTTTATCATGCTAGGATTAGCAGGAAAAAGCAAAAAATTTCAGAATTGCACCTTGCAATGTGGAGATATTACTGTTTGTGCATTTACAATATTCATTGATTTTTGCCATTGAAAAACATGTTTTTCATATACCAGAAATGTTTGAAGCTACTGACTGAATTAAAGGAGCTGGCATCTCACTCTCTTTAAATCTTCTTTATCATGCTAGGATTAACAGGAAAAAGCAAAAAATTTCAGAATTGCACCTTGCAATGTGGAGATATTACTGTTTGTGCATTTACAATATTCATTGATTTTTGCCATTGAAAAACGTCCAGAAATGTTTGAAGCTACTGACTGAATGAAAGGAGCTGGCATCTCACTCTCTTTGAATCTTCTTTATCATGCTAGGATTAGCAGGAAAAAGCAAAAAATTTCAGAATTGCACCTTGCAATGTGGAGATATTACTGTTTGTGCATTTACAATATTCATTGATTTTTGCCATTGAAAAACATGTTTTTCATATACCAGAAATGTTTGAAGCTACTGACTGAATGAAAGGAGCTGGCATCTCACTCTCTTTGAATCTTCTTTATCATGCTAGGATTAGCAGGAAAAAGCAAAAAATTTCAGAATTGCACCTTGCAATGTGGAGATATTACTGTTTGTGCATTTACAATATTCATTGATTTTTGCCATTGAAAAACATGTTTTTCATATACCAGAAATGTTTGAAGCTACTGACTGAATGAAAGGAGCTGGCATCTCACTCTCTTTAAATCTTCTTTATCATGCTAGGATTAACAGGAAAAAGCAAAAAATTTCAGTATTGCACCTTGCAATGTGGAGATATTACTGTTTGTGCATTTACAATATTCATTGATTTTTGCCATTGAAAAACGTCCAGAAATGTTTGAAGCTACTGACTGAATGAAAGGAGCTGGCATCTCACTCTCTTTGAATCTTCTTTATCATGCTAGGATTAGCAGGAAAAAGCAAAAAATTTCAGAATTGCACCTTGCAATGTGGAGATATTACTGTTTGTGCATTTACAATATTCATTGATTTTTGCCATTGAAAAACATCATGTTATTCATATACCAGAAATGTTTGAAGCTACTGACTGAATGAAAGGAGCTGGCATCTCACTCTCTTTGAATCTTCTTTATCATGCTAGGATTAGCAGGAAAAAGCAAAAAATTTCCGAATTGCACCTTGCAATGTGGAGATATTACTGTTTGTGCATTTACAATATTCATTGATTTTTGCCATTGAAAAACATGTTTTTCATATACCAGAAATGTTTGAAGCTACTGACTGAATGAAAGGAGCTGGCATCTCACTCTCTTTGAATCTTCTTTATCATGCTAGGATTAGCAGGAAAAAGCAAAAAATTTCAGAATTGCACCTTGCAATGTGGAGATATTACTGTTTGTGCATTTACAATATTCATTGATTTTTGCCATTGAAAAACATGTTTTTCATATACCAGAAATGTTTGAAGCTACTGACTGAATGAAAGGAGCTGGCATCTCACTCTCTTTGAATCTTCTTTATCATGCTAGGATTAGCAGGAAAAAGCAAAAAATTTCAGAATTGCACCTTGCAATGTGGAGATATTACTGTTTGTGCATTTACAATATTCACTGATTTTTGCCATTGAAAAACATGTTTTTCATATACCAGAAATGTTTGAAGCTACTGACTGAATGAAAGGAGCTGGCATCTCACTCTCTTAAATCTTCTTTATCATGCTAGGATTAACAGGAAAAAGCAAAAAATTTCAGAATTGCACCTTGCAATGTGGAGATATTACTGTTTGTGCATTTACAATATTCATTGATTTTTGCCATTGAAAAACGTCCAGAAATGTTTGAAGCTACTGGCTGAATGAAAGGAGCTGGCATCTCACTCTCTTTGAATCTTCCTTATCATGCTAGGATTAGCAGGAAAAAGCAAAAAATTTCAGAATTGCACCTTGCAATGTGGAGATATTACTGTTTGTGCATTTACAATATTCATTGATTTTTGCCATTGAAAAACATGTTTTTCATATACCAGAAATGTTTGAAGCTACTGACTGAATGAAAGGAGCTGGCATCTCACTCTCTTTGAATCTCCTTTATCATGCTAGGATTAACAGGAAAAAGCAAAAAATTTCAGAATTGCACCTTGCAATGTGGAGATATTACTGTTTGTGCATTTACAATATTCATTGATTTTTGCCATTGAAAAACGTCCAGAAATGTTTGAAGCTACTGACTGAATGAAAGGAGCTGGCATCTCACTCTCTTTGAATCTTCTTTATCATGCTAGGATTAGCAGGAAAAAGCAAAAAATTTCAGAATTGCACCTTGCAATGTGGAGATATTACTGTTTGTGCATTTACAATATTCATTGATTTTTGCCATTGAAAAACATGTTTTTCATATACCAGAAATGTTTGAAGCTACTGACTGAATGAAAGGAGCTGGCATCTCACTCTCTTTGAATCTTCTTTATCATGCTAGGATTAGCAGGAAAAAGCAAAAAATTTCAGAATTGCACCTTGCAATGTGGAGATATTACTGTTTGTGCATTTACAATATTCATTGATTTTTGCCATTGAAAAACATGTTTTTCATATACCAGAAATGTTTGAAGCTACTGACTGAATGAAAGGAGCTGGCATCTCACTCTCTTTGAATCTTATTTATCATGCTAGGATTAGCAGGAAAAAGCAAAAAATTTCAGAATTGCACCTTGCAATGTGGAGATATTACTGTTTGTGCATTTACAATATTCATTGATTTTTGCCATTGAAAAACATGTTTTTCATATACCAGAAATGTTTGAAGCTACTGACTGAATGAAAGGAGCTGGCATCTCACTCTCTTTAAATCTTCTTTATCATGCTAGGATTAACAGGAAAAAGCAAAAAATTTCAGAATTGCACCTTGCAATGTGGAGATATTACTGTTTGTGCATTTACAATATTCATTGATTTTTGCCATTGAAAAACGTCCAGAAATGTTTGAAGCTACTGACTGAATGAAAGGAGCTGGCATCTCACTCTCTTTGAATCTTCTTTATCATGCTAGGATTAGCAGGAAAAAGCAAAAAATTTCAGAATTGCACCTTGCAATGTGGAGATATTACTGTTTGTGCATTTACAATATTCATTGATTTTTGCCATTGAAAAACATGTTTTTCATATACCAGAAATGTTTGAAGCTACTGACTGAATGAAAGGAGCTGGCATCTCACTCTCTTTGAATCTTCTTTATCATGCTAGGATTAGCAGGAAAAAGCAAAAAATTTCAGAATTGCACCTTGCAATGTGGAGATATTACTGTTTGTGCAATTACAATATTCATTGATTTTTGCCATTGAAAAACATGTTTTTCATATACCAGAAATGTTTGAAGCTACTGACTGAATGAAAGGAGCTGGCATCTCACTCTCTTTAAATCTTCTTTATCATGCTAGGATTAACAGGAAAAAGCAAAAAATTTCAGAATTGCACCTTGCAATGTGGAGATATTACTGTTTGTGCATTTACAATATTCATTGATTTTTGCCATTGAAAAACGTCCAGAAATGTTTGAAGCTACTGACTGAATGAAAGGAGCTGGCATCTCACTCTCTTTGAATCTTCTTTATCATGCTAGGATTAGCAGGAAAAAGCAAAAAATTTCAGAATTGCACCTTGCAATGTGGAGATATTACTGTTTGTGCATTTACAATATTCATTGATTTTTGCCATTGAAAAACATCATGTTATTCATATACCAGAAATGTTTGAAGGTACTGACTGAATGAAAGGAGCTGGCATCGCACTCTCTTTGAATCTTCTTTATCATGCTAGGATTAGCAGGAAAAAGCAAAAAATTTCCGAATTGCACCTTGCAATGTGGAGATATTACTGTTTGTGCATTTACAATATTCATTGATTTTTGCCATTGAAAAACATGTTTTTCATATACCAGAAATGTTTGAAGCTACTGACTGAATGAAAGGAGCTGGCATCTCACTCTCTTTGAATCTTCTTTATCATGCTAGGATTAGCAGGAAAAAGCAAAAAATTTCAGAATTGCACCTTGCAATGTGGAGATATTACTGTTTGTGCATTTACAATATTCATTGATTTTTGCCATTGAAAAACATGTTTTTCATATACCAGAAATGTTTGAAGCTACTGACTGAATGAAAGGAGCTGGCATCTCACTCTCTTAAATCTTCTTTATCATGCTAGGATTAACAGGAAAAAGCAAAAAATTTCAGAATTGCACCTTGCAATGTGGAGATATTACTGTTTGTGCATTTACAATATTCATTGATTTTTGCCATTGAAAAACGTCCAGAAATGTTTGAAGCTACTGACTGAATGAAAGGAGCTGGCATCTCACTCTCTTTGAATCTTCTTTATCATGCTAGGATTAGCAGGAAAAAGCAAAAAATTTCAGAATTGCACCTTGCAATGTGGAGATATTACTGTTTGTGCATTTACAATATTCATTGATTTTTGCCATTGAAAAACATGTTTTTCATATACCAGAAATGTTTGAAGCTACTGACTGAATGAAAGGAGCTGGCATCTCACTCTCTTTGAATCTTCTTTATCATGCTAGGATTAGCAGGAAAAAGCAAAAAATTTCAGAATTGCACCTTGCAATGTGGAGATATTACTGTTTGTGCATTTACAATATTCATTGATTTTTGCCATTGAAAAACATGTTTTTCATATACCAGAAATGTTTGAAGCTACTGACTGAATGAAAGGAGCTGGCATCTCACTCTCTTTAAATCTTCTTTATCATGCTAGGATTAACAGGAAAAAGCAAAAAATTTCAGAATTGCACCTTGCAATGTGGAGATATTACTGTTTGTGCATTTACAATATTCATTGATTTTTGCCATTGAAAAACGTCCAGAAATGTTTGAAGCTACTGACTGAATGAAAGGAGCTGGCATCTCACTCTCTTTGAATCTTCTTTATCATGCTAGGATTAGCAGGAAAAAGCAAAAAATTTCAGAATTGCACCTTGCAATGTGGAGATATTACTGTTTGTGCATTTACAATATTCATTGATTTTTGCCATTGAAAAACATCATGTTATTCATATACCAGAAATGTTTGAAGGTACTGACTGAATGAAAGGAGCTGGCATCGCACTCTCTTTGAATCTTCTTTATCATGCTAGGATTAGCAGGAAAAAGCAAAAAATTTCCGAATTGCACCTTGCAATGTGGAGATATTACTGTTTGTGCATTTACAATATTCATTGATTTTTGCCATTGAAAAACATGTTTTTCATATACCAGAAATGTTTGAAGCTACTGACTGAATGAAAGGAGCTGGCATCTCACTCTCTTTGAATCTTCTTTATCATGCTAGGATTAGCAGGAAAAAGCAAAAAATTTCAGAATTGCACCTTGCAATGTGGAGATATTACTGTTTGTGCATTTACAATATTCATTGATTTTTGCCATTGAAAAACATGTTTTTCATATACCAGAAATGTTTGAAGCTACTGACTGAATGAAAGGAGCTGGCATCTCACTCTCTTAAATCTTCTTTATCATGCTAGGATTAACAGGAAAAAGCAAAAAATTTCAGAATTGCACCTTGCAATGTGGAGATATTACTGTTTGTGCATTTACAATATTCATTGATTTTTGCCATTGAAAAACGTCCAGAAATGTTTGAAGCTACTGGCTGAATGAAAGGAGCTGGCATCTCACTCTCTTTGAATCTTCCTTATCATGCTAGGATTAGCAGGAAAAAGCAAAAAATTTCAGAATTGCACCTTGCAATGTGGAGATATTACTGTTTGTGCATTTACAATATTCATTGATTTTTGCCATTGAAAAACATGTTTTTCATATACCAGAAATGTTTGAAGCTACTGACTGAATGAAAGGAGCTGGCATCTCACTCTCTTTGAATCTCCTTTATCATGCTAGGATTAACAGGAAAAATCAAAAAATTTCAGAATTGCACCTTGCAATGTGGAGATATTACTGTTTGTGCATTTACAATATTCATTGATTTTTGCCATTGAAAAACGTCCAGAAATGTTTGAAGCTACTGACTGAATGAAAGGAGCTGGCATCTCACTCTCTTTGAATCTTCTTTATCATGCTAGGATTAGCAGGAAAAAGCAAAAAATTTCAGAATTGCACCTTGCAATGTGGAGATATTACTGTTTGTGCATTTACAATATTCATTGATTTTTGCCATTGAAAAACATGTTTTTCATATACCAGAAATGTTTGAAGCTACTGACTGAATGAAAGGAGCTGGCATCTCACTCTCTTTGAATCTTCTTTATCATGCTAGGATTAGCAGGAAAAAGCAAAAAATTTCAGAATTGCACCTTGCAATGTGGAGATATTACTGTTTGTGCATTTACAATATTCATTGATTTTTGCCATTGAAAAACATGTTTTTCATATACCAGAAATGTTTGAAGCTACTGACTGAATGAAAGGAGCTGGCATCTCACTCTCTTTGAATCTTATTTATCATGCTAGGATTAGCAGACAAAAGCAAAAAATTTCAGAATTGCACCTTGCAATGTGGAGATATTACTGTTTGTGCATTTACAATATTCATTGATTTTTGCCATTGAAAAACATGTTTTTCATATACCAGAAATGTTTGAAGCTACTGACTGAATGAAAGGAGCTGGCATCTCACTCTCTTTAAATCTTCTTTATCATGCTAGGATTAACAGGAAAAAGCAAAAAATTTCAGAATTGCACCTTGCAATGTGGAGATATTACTGTTTGTGCATTTACAATATTCATTGATTTTTGCCATTGAAAAACGTCCAGAAATGTTTGAAGCTACTGACTGAATGAAAGGAGCTGGCATCTCACTCTCTTTGAATCTTCTTTATCATGCTAGGATTAGCAGGAAAAAGCAAAAAATTTCAGAATTGCACCTTGCAATGTGGAGATATTACTGTTTGTGCATTTACAATATTCATTGATTTTTGCCATTGAAAAACATGTTTTTCATATACCAGAAATGTTTGAAGCTACTGACTGAATGAAAGGAGCTGGCATCTCACTCTCTTTGAATCTTCTTTATCATGCTAGGATTAGCAGGAAAAAGCAAAAAATTTCAGAATTGCACCTTGCAATGTGGAGATATTACTGTTTGTGCATTTACAATATTCATTGATTTTTGCCATTGAAAAACATGTTTTTCATATACCAGAAATGTTTGAAGCTACTGACTGAATGAAAGGAGCTGGCATCTCACTCTCTTTAAATCTTCTTTATCATGCTAGGATTAACAGGAAAAAGCAAAAAATTTCAGAATTGCACCTTGCAATGTGGAGATATTACTGTTTGTGCATTTACAATATTCATTGATTTTTGCCATTGAAAAACGTCCAGAAATGTTTGAAGCTACTGACTGAATGAAAGGAGCTGGCATCTCACTCTCTTTGAATCTTCTTTATCATGCTAGGATTAGCAGGAAAAAGCAAAAAATTTCAGAATTGCACCTTGCAATGTGGAGATATTACTGTTTGTGCATTTACAATATTCATTGATTTTTGCCATTGAAAAACATCATGTTATTCATATACCAGAAATGTTTGAAGGTACTGACTGAATGAAAGGAGCTGGCATCGCACTCTCTTTGAATCTTCTTTATCATGCTAGGATTAGCAGGAAAAAGCAAAAAATTTCCGAATTGCACCTTGCAATGTGGAGATATTACTGTTTGTGCATTTACAATATTCATTGATTTTTGCCATTGAAAAACATGTTTTTCATATACCAGAAATGTTTGAAGCTACTGACTGAATGAAAGGAGCTGGCATCTCACTCTCTTTGAATCTTCTTTATCATGCTAGGATTAGCAGGAAAAAGCAAAAAATTTCAGAATTGCACCTTGCAATGTGGAGATATTACTGTTTGTGCATTTACAATATTCATTGATTTTTGCCATTGAAAAACATGTTTTTCATATACCAGAAATGTTTGAAGCTACTGACTGAATGAAAGGAGCTGGCATCTCACTCTCTTTGAATCTTCTTTATCATGCTAGGATTAGCAGGAAAAAGCAAAAAATTTCAGAATTGCACCTTGCAATGTGGAGATATTACTGTTTGTGCATTTACAATATTCATTGATTTTTGCCATTGAAAAACATGTTTTTCATATACCAGAAATGTTTGAAGCTACTGACTGAATGAAAGGAGCTGGCATCTCACTCTCTTTAAATCTTCTTTATCATGCTAGGATTAACAGGAAAAAGCAAAAAATTTCAGAATTGCACCTTGCAATGTGGAGATATTACTGTTTGTGCATTTACAATATTCATTGATTTTTGCCATTGAAAAACGTCCAGAAATGTTTGAAGCTACTGACTGAATGAAAGGAGCTGGCATCTCACTCTCTTTGAATCTTCTTTATCATGCTAGGATTAGCAGGAAAAAGCAAAAAATTTCAGAATTGCACCTTGCAATGTGGAGATATTACTGTTTGTGCATTTACAATATTCATTGATTTTTGCCATTGAAAAACATCATGTTATTCATATACCAGAAATGTTTGAAGCTACTGACTGAATGAAAGGAGCTGGCATCTCACTCTCTTTGAATCTTCTTTATCATGCTAGGATTAGCAAGAAAAAGCAAAAAATTTCCGAATTGCACCTTGCAATGTGGAGATATTACTGTTTGTGCATTTACAATATTCATTGATTTTTGCCATTGAAAAACATGTTTTTCATATACCAGAAATGTTTGAAGCTACTGACTGAATGAAAGGAGCTGGCATCTCACTCTCTTTGAATCTTCTTTATCATGCTAGGATTAGCAGGAAAAAGCAAAAAATTTCAGAATTGCACCTTGCAATGTGGAGATATTACTGTTTGTGCATTTACAATATTCATTGATTTTTGCCATTGAAAAACATGTTTTTCATATACCAGAAATGTTTGAAGCTACTGACTGAATGAAAGGAGCTGGCATCTCACTCTCTTTAAATCTTCTTTATCATGCTAGGATTAACAGGAAAAAGCAAAAAATTTCAGAATTGCACCTTGCAATGTGGAGATATTACTGTTTGTGCATTTACAATATTCATTGATTTTTGCCATTGAAAAACGTCCAGAAATGTTTGAAGCTACTGACTGAATGAAAGGAGCTGGCATCTCACTCTCTTTGAATCTTCTTTATCATGCTAGGATTAGCAGGAAAAAGCAAAAAATTTCAGAATTGCACCTTGCAATGTGGAGATATTACTGTTTGTGCATTTACAATATTCATTGATTTTTGCCATTGAAAAACATGTTTTTCATATACCAGAAATGTTTGAAGCTACTGACTGAATGAAAGGAGCTGGCATCTCACTCTCTTTGAATCTTCTTTATCATGGTAGGATTAACAGGAATAAGCAAAAAATTTCAGAATTGCACCTTGCAATGTAGAGATATTACTGTTTGTGCATTTACAATATTCATTGATTTTTGCCATTGAAAAACATGTTTTTCATATACCAGAAATGTTTGAAGCTACTGACTGAATGAAAGGAGCTGGCATCTCACTCTCTTTGAATCTTCTTTATCATGCTAGGATTAACAGGAAAAAGCAAAAAATTTCAGAATTGCACCCTGCAATGTGGAGATATTACTGTTTGTGCATTTACAATATTCATTGATTTTTGCCATTGAAAAACATCCAGAAATGTTTGAAGCTACTGACTGAATGAAAGGAGCTGGCATCTCACTCTCTTTGAATCTTCTTTATCATGCTAGGATTAGCAGGAAAAAGCAAAAAATTTCAGAATTGCACCTTGCAATGTGGAGATATTACTGTTTGTGCATTTACAATATTCATTGATTTTTGCCATTGAAAAACGTCCAGAAATGTTTGAAGCTACTGACTGAATGAAAGGAGCTGGCATCTCACTCTCTTTGAATCTTCTTTATCATGCTAGGATTAGCAGGAAAAAGCAAAAAATTTCAGAATTGCACCTTGCAATGTGGAGATATTACTGTTTGTGCATTTACAATATTCATTGATTTTTGCCATTGAAAAACATGTTTTTCATATACCAGAAATGTTTGAAGCTACTGACTGAATGAAAGGAGCTGGCATCTCACTCTCTTTGAATCTTCTTTATCATGCTAGAATTAGCAGGAAAAAGCAAAAAATTTCAGAATTGCACCTTGCAATGTGCAGATATTACTGTTTGTGCATTTACAATATTCATTGATTTTTGCCATTGAAAAACATGTTTTTCATATACCAGAACTGTTTGAAGCTACTGACTGAATGAAAGGAGCTGGCATCTCACTCTCTTTGAATCTTCTTTATCATGCTAGGATTAGCAGGAAAAAGCAAAAAATTTCAGAATTGCACCTTGCAATGTGGAGATATTATTGTTTGTGCATTTACAATATTCATTGATTTTTGCCATTGAAAAACATGTTTTTCATATACCAGAAATGTTTGAAGCTACTAACTGAATGAAAGGAGCTGGCATCTCACTCTCTTTAAATCTTCTTTATCATGCTAGGATTAACAGGAAAAAGCAAAAAATTTCAGAATTGCACCTTGCAATGTGGAGATATTACTGTTTGTGCATTTACAATATTCATTGATTTTTGCCATTGAAAAACGTCCAGAAATGTTTGAAGCTACTGACTGAATGAAAGGAGCTGGCATCTCACTCTCTTTGAATCTTCTTTATCATGCTAGGATTAGCAGGAAAAAGCAAAAAATTTCAGAATTGCACCTTGCAATGTGGAGATATTACTGTTTGTGCATTTACAATATTCATTGATTTTTGCCATTGAAAAACATCATGTTATTCATATACCAGAAATGTTTGAAGCTACTGACTGAATGAAAGGAGCTGGCATCTCACTCTCTTTGAATCTTCTTTATCATGCTAGGATTAGCAAGAAAAAGCAAAAAATTTCCGAATTGCACCTTGCAATGTGGAGATATTACTGTTTGTGCATTTACAATATTCATTGATTTTTGCCATTGAAAAACATGTTTTTCATATACCAGAAATGTTTGAAGCTACTGACTGAATGAAAGGAGCTGGCATCTCACTCTCTTTGAATCTTCTTTATCATGCTAGGATTAGCAGGAAAAAGCAAAAAATTTCAGAATTGCACCTTGCAATGTGGAGATATTACTGTTTGTGCATTTACAATATTCATTGATTTTTGCCATTGAAAAACATGTTTTTCATATACCAGAAATGTTTGAAGCTACTGACTGAATGAAAGGAGCTGGCATCTCACTCTCTTTAAATCTTCTTTATCATGCTAGGATTAACAGGAAAAAGCAAAAAATTTCAGAATTGCACCTTGCAATGTGGAGATATTACTGTTTGTGCATTTACAATATTCATTGATTTTTGCCATTGAAAAACGTCCAGAAATGTTTGAAGCTACTGACTGAATGAAAGGAGCTGGCATCTCACTCTCTTTGAATCTTCTTTATCATGCTAGGATTAGCAGGAAAAAGCAAAAAATTTCAGAATTGCACCTTGCAATGTGGAGATATTACTGTTTGTGCATTTACAATATTCATTGATTTTTGCCATTGAAAAACATGTTTTTCATATACCAGAAATGTTTGAAGCTACTGACTGAATGAAAGGAGCTGGCATCTCACTCTCTTTGAATCTTCTTTATCATGGTAGGATTAACAGGAATAAGCAAAAAATTTCAGAATTGCACCTTGCAATGTAGAGATATTACTGTTTGTGCATTTACAATATTCATTGATTTTTGCCATTGAAAAACATGTTTTTCATATACCAGAAATGTTTGAAGCTACTGACTGAATGAAAGGAGCTGGCATCTCACTCTCTTTGAATCTTCTTTATCATGCTAGGATTAACAGGAAAAAGCAAAAAATTTCAGAATTGCACCCTGCAATGTGGAGATATTACTGTTTGTGCATTTACAATATTCATTGATTTTTGCCATTGAAAAACGTCCAGAAATGTTTGAAGCTACTGACTGAATGAAAGGAGCTGGCATCTCACTCTCTTTGAATCTTCTTTATCATGCTAGGATTAGCAGGAAAAAGCAAAAAATTTCAGAATTGCACCTTGCAATGTGGAGATATTACTGTTTGTGCATTTACAATATTCATTGATTTTTGCCATTGAAAAACGTCCAGAAATGTTTGAAGCTACTGACTGAATGAAAGGAGCTGGCATCTCACTCTCTTTGAATCTTCTTTATCATGCTAGGATTAGCAGGAAAAAGCAAAAAATTTCAGAATTGCACCTTGCAATGTGGAGATATTACTGTTTGTGCATTTACAATATTCATTGATTTTTGCCATTGAAAAACATGTTTTTCATATACCAGAAATGTTTGAAGCTACTGACTGAATGAAAGGAGCTGGCATCTCACTCTCTTTGAATCTTCTTTATCATGCTAGGATTAGCAGGAAAAAGCAAAAAATTTCAGAATTGCACCTTGCAATGTGCAGATATTACTGTTTGTGCATTTACAATATTCATTGATTTTTGCCATTGAAAAACATGTTTTTCATATACCAGAACTGTTTGAAGCTACTGACTGAATGAAAGGAGCTGGCATCTCACTCTCTTTGAATCTTCTTTATCATGCTAGGATTAGCAGGAAAAAGCAAAAAATTTCAGAATTGCACCTTGCAATGTGGAGATATTATTGTTTGTGCATTTACAATATTCATTGATTTTTGCCATTGAAAAACATGTTTTTCATATACCAGAAATGTTTGAAGCTACTAACTGAATGAAAGGAGCTGGCATCTCACTCTCTTTAAATCTTCTTTATCATGCTAGGATTAACAGGAAAAAGCAAAAAATTTCAGAATTGCACCTTGCAATGTGGAGATATTACTGTTTGTGCATTTACAATATTCATTGATTTTTGCCATTGAAAAACGTCCAGAAATGTTTGAAGCTACTGACTGAATGAAAGGAGCTGGCATCTCACTCTCTTTGAATCTTCTTTATCATGCTAGGATTAGCAGGAAAAAGCAAAAAATTTCAGAATTGCACCTTGCAATGTGGAGATATTACTGTTTGTGCATTTACAATATTCATTGATTTTTGCCATTGAAAAACATGTTTTTCATATACCAGAAATGTTTGAAGCTACTGACTGAATGAAAGGAGCTGGCATCTCACTCTCTTTGAATCTTCTTTATCATGCTAGGATTAGCAGGAAAAAGCAAAAAATTTCAGAATTGCACCTTGCAATGTGGAGATATTACTGTTTGTGCATTTACAATATTCATTGATTTTTGCCATTGAAAAACATGTTTTTCATATACCAGAAATGTTTGAAGCTACTGACTGAATGAAAGGAGCTGGCATCTCACTCTCTTTGAATCTTCTTTATCATGCTAGGATTAGCAGGAAAAAGCAAAAAATTTCAGAATTGCACCTTGCAATGTGGAGATATTACTGTTTGTGCATTTACAATATTCATTGATTTTTGCCATTGAAAAACATGTTTTTCATATACCAGAAATGTTTGAAGCTACTGACTGAATGAAAGGAGCTGGCATCTCACTCTCTTTAAATCTTCTTTATCATGCTAGGATTAACAGGAAAAAGCAAAAAATTTCAGAATTGCACCTTGCAATGTGGAGATATTACTGTTTGTGCATTTACAATATTCATTGATTTTTGCCATTGAAAAACGTCCAGAAATGTTTGAAGCTACTGACTGAATGAAAGGAGCTGGCATCTCACTCTCTTTGAATCTTCTTTATCATGCTAGGATTAGCAGGAAAAAGCAAAAAATTTCAGAATTGCACCTTGCAATGTGGAGATATTACTGTTTGTGCATTTACAATATTCATTGATTTTTGCCATTGAAAAACATGTTTTTCATATACCAGAAATGTTTGAAGCTACTGACTGAATGAAAGGAGCTGGCATCTCACTCTCTTTGAATCTCCTTTATCATGCTAGGATTAACAGGAAAAAGCAAAAAATTTCAGAATTGCACCTTGCAATGTGGAGATATTACTGTTTGTGCATTTACAATATTCATTGATTTTTGCCATTGAAAAACGTCCAGAAATGTTTGAAGCTACTGACTGAATGAAAGGAGCTGGCATCTCACTCTCTTTGAATCTTCTTTATCATGCTAGGATTAGCAGGAAAAAGCAAAAAATTTCAGAATTGCACCTTGCAATGTGGAGATATTACTGTTTGTGCATTTACAATATTCATTGATTTTTGCCATTGAAAAACATGTTTTTCATATACCAGAAATGTTTGAAGCTACTGACTGAATGAAAGGAGCTGGCATCTCACTCTCTTTGAATCTTCTTTATCATGCTAGGATTAGCAGGAAAAAGCAAAAAATTTCAGAATTGCACCTTGCAATGTGGAGATATTACTGTTTGTGCATTTACAATATTCATTGATTTTTGCCATTGAAAAACATGTTTTTCATCTACCAGAAATGTTTGAAGCTACTGACTGAATGAAAGGAGCTGGCATCTCACTCTCTTTGAATCTTCTTTATCATGCTAGGATTAGCAGGAAAAAGCAAAAAATTTCAGAATTGCACCTTGCAATGTGGAGATATTACTGTTTGTGCATTTACAATATTCATTGATTTTTGCCATTGAAAAACATGTTTTTCATATACCAGAAATGTTTGAAGCTACTGACTGAATGAAAGGAGCTGGCATCTCACTCTCTTTAAATCTTCTTTATCATGCTAGGATTAACAGGAAAAAGCAAAAAATTTCAGAATTGCACCTTGCAATGTGGAGATATTACTGTTTGTGCATTTACAATATTCATTGATTTTTGCCATTGAAAAACGTCCAGAAATGTTTGAAGCTACTGACTGAATGAAAGGAGCTGGCATCTCACTCTCTTTGAATCTTCTTTATCATGCTAGGATTAGCAGGAAAAAGCAAAAAATTTCAGAATTGCACCTTGCAATGTGGAGATATTACTGTTTGTGCATTTACAATATTCATTGATTTTTGCCATTGAAAAACATGTTTTTCATATACCAGAAATGTTTGAAGCTACTGACTGAATGAAAGGAGCTGGCATCTCACTCTCTTTAAATCTTCTTTATCATGCTAGGATTAACAGGAAAAAGCAAAAAATTTCAGAATTGCACCTTGCAATGTGGAGATATTACTGTTTGTGCATTTACAATATTCATTGATTTTTGCCATTGAAAAACGTCCAGAAATGTTTGAAGCTACTGACTGAATGAAAGGAGCTGGCATCTCACTCTCTTTGAATCTTCTTTATCATGCTAGGATTAGCAGGAAAAAGCAAAAAATTTCAGAATTGCACCTTGCAATGTGGAGATATTACTGTTTGTGCATTTACAATATTCATTGATTTTTGCCATTGAAAAACATGTTTTTCATATACCAGAAATGTTTGAAGCTACTGACTGAATGAAAGGAGCTGGCATCTCACTCTCTTTAAATCTTCTTTATCATGCTAGGATTAACAGGAAAAAGCAAAAAATTTCAGAATTGCACCTTGCAATGTGGAGATATTACTGTTTGTGCATTTACAATATTCATTGATTTTTGCCATTGAAAAACGTCCAGAAATGTTTGAAGCTACTGACTGAATGAAAGGAGCTGGCATCTCACTCTCTTTGAATCTTCTTTATCATGCTAGGATTAGCAGGAAAAAGCAAAAAATTTCAGAATTGCACCTTGCAATGTGGAGATATTACTGTTTGTGCATTTACAATATTCATTGATTTTTGCCATTGAAAAACATCATGTTATTCATATACCAGAAATGTTTGAAGGTACTGACTGAATGAAAGGAGCTGGCATCTCACTCTCTTTGAATCTTCTTTATCATGCTAGGATTAGCAGGAAAAAGCAAAAAATTTCCGAATTGCACCTTGCAATGTGGAGATATTACTGTTTGTGCATTTACAATATTCATTGATTTTTGCCATTGAAAAACATGTTTTTCATATACCAGAAATGTTTGAAGCTACTGACTGAATGAAAGTAGCTGGCATCTCACTCTCTTTGAATCTTCTTTATCATGCTAGGATTAGCAGGAAAAAGCAAAAAATTTCAGAATTGCACCTTGCAATGTGGAGATATTACTGTTTGTGCATTTACAATATTCATTGATTTTTGCCATTGAAAAACATGTTTTTCATATACCAGAAATGTTTGAAGCTACTGACTGAATGAAAGGAGCTGGCATCTCACTCTCTTTGAATCTTCTTTATCATGCTAGGATTAGCAGGAAAAAGCAAAAAATTTCAGAATTGCACCTTGCAATGTGGAGATATTACTGTTTGTGCATTTACAATATTCATTGATTTTTGCCATTGAAAAACATGTTTTTCATATACCAGAAATGTTTGAAGCTACTGACTGAATGAAAGGAGCTGGCATCTCACTCTCTTTAAATCTTCTTTATCATGCTAGGATTAACAGGAAAAAGCAAAAAATTTCAGAATTGCACCTTGCAATGTGGAGATATTACTGTTTGTGCATTTACAATATTCATTGATTTTTGCCATTGAAAAACGTCCAGAAATGTTTGAAGCTACTGACTGAATGAAAGGAGCTGGCATCTCACTCTCTTTGAATCTTCTTTATCATGCTAGGATTAGCAGGAAAAAGCAAAAAATTTCAGAATTGCACCTTGCAATGTGGAGATATTACTGTTTGTGCATTTACAATATTCATTGATTTTTGCCATTGAAAAACATCATGTTATTCATATACCAGAAATGTTTGAAGCTACTGACTGAATGAAAGGAGCTGGCATCTCACTCTCTTTGAATCTTCTTTATCATGCTAGGATTAGCAAGAAAAAGCAAAAAATTTCCGAATTGCACCTTGCAATGTGGAGATATTACTGTTTGTGCATTTACAATATTCATTGATTTTTGCCATTGAAAAACATGTTTTTCATATACCAGAAATGTTTGAAGCTACTGACTGAATGAAAGGAGCTGGCATCTCACTCTCTTTGAATCTTCTTTATCATGCTAGGATTAGCAGGAAAAAGCAAAAAATTTCAGAATTGCACCTTGCAATGTGGAGATATTACTGTTTGTGCATTTACAATATTCATTGATTTTTGCCATTGAAAAACATGTTTTTCATATACCAGAAATGTTTGAAGCTACTGACTGAATGAAAGGAGCTGGCATCTCACTCTCTTTAAATCTTCTTTATCATGCTAGGATTAACAGGAAAAAGCAAAAAATTTCAGAATTGAACCTTGCAATGTGGAGATATTACTGTTTGTGCATTTACAATATTCATTGATTTTTGCCATTGAAAAACGTCCAGAAATGTTTGAAGCTACTGACTGAATGAAAGGAGCTGGCATCTCACTCTCTTTGAATCTTCTTTATCATGCTAGGATTAGCAGGAAAAAGCAAAAAATTTCAGAATTGCACCTTGCAATGTGGAGATATTACTGTTTGTGCATTTACAATATTCATTGATTTTTGCCATTGAAAAACATGTTTTTCATATACCAGAAATGTTTGAAGCTACTGACTGAATGAAAGGAGCTGGCATCTCACTCTCTTTGAATCTTCTTTATCATGGTAGGATTAACAGGAATAAGCAAAAAATTTCAGAATTGCACCTTGCAATGTGGAGATATTACTGTTTGTGCATTTACAATATTCATTGATTTTTGCCATTGAAAAACATGTTTTTCATATACCAGAAATGTTTGAAGCTACTGACTGAATGAAAGGAGCTGGCATCTCACTCTCTTTGAATCTTCTTTATCATGCTAGGATTAACAGGAAAAAGCAAAAAATTTCAGAATTGCACCCTGCAATGTGGAGATATTACTGTTTGTGCATTTACAATATTCATTGATTTTTGCCATTGAAAAACGTCCAGAAATGTTTGAAGCTACTGACTGAATGAAAGGAGCTGGCATCTCACTCTCTTTGAATCTTCTTTATCATGCTAGGATTAGCAGGAAAAAGCAAAAAATTTCAGAATTGCACCTTGCAATGTGGAGATATTACTGTTTGTGCATTTACAATATTCATTGATTTTTGCCATTGAAAAACGTCCAGAAATGTTTGAAGCTACTGACTGAATGAAAGGAGCTGGCATCTCACTCTCTTTGAATCTTCTTTATCATGCTAGGATTAGCAGGAAAAAGCAAAAAATTTCAGAATTGCACCTTGCAATGTGGAGATATTACTGTTTGTGCATTTACAATATTCATTGATTTTTGCCATTGAAAAACATGTTTTTCATATACCAGAAATGTTTGAAGCTACTGACTGAATGAAAGGAGCTGGCATCTCACTCTCTTTGAATCTTCTTTATCATGCTAGGATTAGCAGGAAAAAGCAAAAAATTTCAGAATTGCACCTTGCAATGTGGAGATATTATTGTTTGTGCATTTACAATATTCATTGATTTTTGCCATTGAAAAACATGTTTTTCATATACCAGAAATGTTTGAAGCTACTAACTGAATGAAAGGAGCTGGCATCTCACTCTCTTTAAATCTTCTTTATCATGCTAGGATTAACAGGAAAAAGCAAAAAATTTCAGAATTGCACCTTGCAATGTGGAGATATTACTGTTTGTGCATTTACAATATTCATTGATTTTTGCCATTGAAAAACATGTTTTTCATATACCAGAAATGTTTGAAGCTACTGACTGAATGAAAGGAGCTGGCATCTCACTCTCTTTGAATCTTCTTTATCATGCTAGGATTAGCAGGAAAAAGCAAAAAATTTCAGAATTGCACCTTGCAATGTGGAGATATTACTGTTTGTGCATTTACAATATTCATTGATTTTTGCCATTGAAAAACATGTTTTTCATATACCAGAAATGTTTGAAGCTACTGACTGAATGAAAGGAGCTGGCATCTCACTCTCTTTGAATCTTCTTTATCATGCTAGGATTAGCAGGAAAAAGCAAAAAATTTCAGAATTGCACCTTGCAATGTGGAGATATTACTGTTTGTGCATTTACAATATTCATTGATTTTTGCCATTGAAAAACATGTTTTTCATATACCAGAAATGTTTGAAGCTACTGACTGAATGAAAGGAGCTGGCATCTCACTCTCTTTAAATCTTCTTTATCATGCTAGGATTAACAGGAAAAAGCAAAAAATTTCAGAATTGCACCTTGCAATGTGGAGATATTACTGTTTGTGCATTTACAATATTCATTGATTTTTGCCATTGAAAAACGTCCAGAAATGTTTGAAGCTACTGACTGAATGAAAGGAGCTGGCATCTCACTCTCTTTGAATCTTCTTTATCATGCTAGGATTAGCAGGAAAAAGCAAAAAATTTCAGAATTGCACCTTGCAATGTGGAGATATTACTGTTTGTGCATTTACAATATTCATTGATTTTTGCCATTGAAAAACATGTTTTTCATATACCAGAAATGTTTGAAGCTACTGACTGAATGAAAGGAGCTGGCATCTCACTCTCTTTGAATCTTCTTTATCATGCTAGGATTAGCAGGAAAAAGCAAAAAATTTCAGAATTGCACCTTGCAATGTGGAGATATTACTGTTTGTGCATTTACAATATTCATTGATTTTTGCCATTGAAAAACATGTTTTTCATATACCAGAAATGTTTGAAGCTACTGACTGAATGAAAGGAGCTGGCATCTCACTCTCTTTAAATCTTCTTTATCATGCTAGGATTAACAGGAAAAAGCAAAAAATTTCAGAATTGCACCTTGCAATGTGGAGATATTACTGTTTGTGCATTTACAATATTCATTGATTTTTGCCATTGAAAAACGTCCAGAAATGTTTGAAGCTACTGACTGAATGAAAGGAGCTGGCATCTCACTCTCTTTGAATCTTCTTTATCATGCTAGGATTAGCAGGAAAAAGCAAAAAATTTCAGAATTGCACCTTGCAATGTGGAGATATTACTGTTTGTGCATTTACAATATTCATTGATTTTTGCCATTGAAAAACGTCCAGAAATGTTTGAAGCTACTGACTGAATGAAAGGAGCTGGCATCTCACTCTCTTTGAATCTTCTTTATCATGCTAGGATTAGCAGGAAAAAGCAAAAAATTTCAGAATTGCACCTTGCAATGTGGAGATATTACTGTTTGTGCATTTACAATATTCATTGATTTTTGCCATTGAAAAACATGTTTTTCATATACCAGAAATGTTTGAAGCTACTGACTGAATGAAAGGAGCTGGCATCTCACTCTCTTTGAATCTTCTTTATCATGCTAGGATTAGCAGGAAAAAGCAAAAAATTTCAGAATTGCACCTTGCAATGTGGAGATATTACTGTTTGTGCATTTACAATATTCATTGATTTTTGCCATTGAAAAACATGTTTTTCATATACCAGAAATGTTTGAAGCTACTGACTGAATGAAAGGAGCTGGCATCTCACTCTCTTTAAATCTTCTTTATCATGCTAGGATTAACAGGAAAAAGCAAAAAATTTCAGAATTGCACCTTGCAATGTGGAGATATTACTGTTTGTGCATTTACAATATTCATTGATTTTTGCCATTGAAAAACGTCCAGAAATGTTTGAAGCTACTGACTGAATGAAAGGAGCTGGCATCTCACTCTCTTTGAATCTTCTTTATCATGCTAGGATTAGCAGGAAAAAGCAAAAAATTTCAGAATTGCACCTTGCAATGTGGAGATATTACTGTTTGTGCATTTACAATATTCATTGATTTTTGCCATTGAAAAACATGTTTTTCATATACCAGAAATGTTTGAAGCTACTGACTGAATGAAAGGAGCTGGCATCTCACTCTCTTTGAATCTTCTTTATCATGCTAGGATTAACAGGAAAAAGCAAAAAATTTCAGAATTGCACCCTGCAATGTGGAGATATTACTGTTTGTGCATTTACAATATTCATTGATTTTTGCCATTGAAAAACGTCCAGAAATGTTTGAAGCTACTGACTGAATGAAAGGAGCTGGCATCTCACTCTCTTTGAATCTTCTTTATCATGCTAGGATTAGCAGGAAAAAGCAAAAAATTTCAGAATTGCACCTTGCAATGTGGAGATATTACTGTTTGTGCATTTACAATATTCATTGATTTTTGCCATTGAAAAACGTCCAGAAATGTTTGAAGCTACTGACTGAATGAAAGGAGCTGGCATCTCACTCTCTTTGAATCTTCTTTATCATGCTAGGATTAGCAGGAAAAAGCAAAAAATTTCAGAATTGCACCTTGCAATGTGGAGATATTACTGTTTGTGCATTTACAATATTCATTGATTTTTGCCATTGAAAAACATGTTTTTCATATACCAGAAATGTTTGAAGCTACTGACTGAATGAAAGGAGCTGGCATCTCACTCTCTTTGAATCTTCTTTATCATGCTAGGATTAGCAGGAAAAAGCAAAAAATTTCAGAATTGCACCTTGCAATGTGGAGATATTACTGTTTGTGCATTTACAATATTCATTGATTTTTGCCATTGAAAAACATGTTTTTCATATACCAGAAATGTTTGAAGCTACTGACTGAATGAAAGGAGCTGGCATCTCACTCTCTTTGAATCTTCTTTATCATGCTAGGATTAGCAGGAAAAAGCAAAAAATTTCAGAATTGCACCTTGCAATGTGGAGATATTATTGTTTGTGCATTTACAATATTCATTGATTTTTGCCATTGAAAAACATGTTTTTCATATACCAGAAATGTTTGAAGCTACTGACTGAATGAAAGGAGCTGGCATCTCACTCTCTTTAAATCTTCTTTATCATGCTAGGATTAACAGGAAAAAGCAAAAAATTTCAGAATTGCACCTTGCAATGTGGAGATATTACTGTTTGTGCATTTACAATATTCATTGATTTTTGCCATTGAAAAACGTCCAGAAATGTTTGAAGCTACTGACTGAATGAAAGGAGCTGGCATCTCACTCTCTTTGAATCTTCTTTATCATGCTAGGATTAGCAGGAAAAAGCAAAAAATTTCAGAATTGCACCTTGCAATGTGGAGATATTACTGTTTGTGCATTTACAATATTCATTGATTTTTGCCATTGAAAAACATGTTTTTCATATACCAGAAATGTTTGAAGCTACTGACTGAATGAAAGGAGCTGGCATCTCACTCTCTTTGAATCTTCTTTATCATGCTAGGATTAGCAGGAAAAAGCAAAAAATTTCAGAATTGCACCTTGCAATGTGGAGATATTACTGTTTGTGCATTTACAATATTCATTGATTTTTGCCATTGAAAAACATGTTTTTCATATACCAGAAATGTTTGAAGCTACTGACTGAATGAAAGGAGCTGGCATCTCACTCTCTTTGAATCTTCTTTATCATGCTAGGATTAGCAAGAAAAAGCAAACAATTTCAGAATTGCACCTTGCAATGTGGAGATATTACTGTTTGTGCATTTACAATATTCATTGATTTTTGCCATTGAAAAACATGTTTTTCATATACCAGAAATGTTTGAAGCTACTGACTGAATGAAAGGAGCTGGCATCTCACTCTCTTTGAATCTTCTTTATCATGCTAGGATTAGCAGGAAAAAGCAAAAAATTTCAGAATTGCACCTTGCAATGTGGAGATATTACTGTTTGTGCATTTACAATATTCATTGATTTTTGCCATTGAAAAACATGTTTTTCATATACCAGAAATGTTTGAAGCTACTGACTGAATGAAAGGAGCTGGCATCTCACTCTCTTTGAATCTTCTTTATCATGCTAGGATTAGCAGGAAAAAGCAAAAAATTTCAGAATTGCACCTTGCAATGTGGAGATATTACTGTTTGTGCATTTACAATATTCATTGATTTTTGCCATTGAAAAACATGTTTTTCATATACCAGAAATGTTTGAAGCTACTGACTGAATGAAAGGAGCTGGCATCTCACTCTCTTTGAATCTTCTTTATCATGCTAGGATTAGCAGGAAAAAGCAAAACATTTCAGAATTGCACCTTGCAATGTGGAGATATTACTGTTTGTGCATTTACAATATTCATTGATTTTTGCCATTGAAAAACATGTTTTTCATATACCAGAAATGTTTGAAGCTACTGACTGAATGAAAGGAGCTGGCATCTCACTCTCTTTAAATCTTCTTTATCATGCTAGGATTAACAGGAAAAAGCAAAAAATTTCAGAATTGCACCTTGCAATGTGGAGATATTACTGTTTGTGCATTTACAATATTCATTGATTTTTGCCATTGAAAAACGTCCAGAAATGTTTGAAGCTACTGACTGAATGAAAGGAGCTGGCATCTCACTCTCTTTGAATCTTCTTTATCGTGCTAGGATTAGCAGGAAAAAGCAAAAAATTTCAGAATTGCACCTTGCAATGTGGAGATATTACTGTTTGTGCATTTACAATATTCATTGATTTTTGCCATTGAAAAACATGTTTTTCATATACCAGAAATGTTTGAAGCTACTGACTGAATGAAAGGAGCTGGCATCTCACTCTCTTTGAATCTTCTTTATCATGGTAGGATTAACAGGAAAAAGCAAAAAATTTCAGAATTGCACCTTGCAATGTGGAGATATTACTGTTTGTGCATTTACAATATTCATTGATTTTTGCCATTGAAAAACATGTTTTTCATATACCAGAAATGTTTGAAGCTACTGACTGAATGAAAGGAGCTGGCATCTCACTCTCTTTGAATCTTCTTTATCATGCTAGGATTAACAGGAAAAAGCAAAAAATTTCAGAATTGCAGTCTGCAATGTGGAGATATTACTGTTTGTGCATTTACAATATTCATTGATTTTTGCCATTGAAAAACGTCCAGAAATGTTTGAAGCTACTGACTGAATGAAAGGAGCTGGCATCTCACTCTCTTTGAATCTTCTTTATCATGCTAGGATTAGCAGGAAAAAGCAAAAAATTTCAGAATTGCACCTTGCAATGTGGAGATATTACTGTTTGTGCATTTACAATATTCATTGATTTTTGCCATTGAAAAACATGTTTTTCATATACCAGAAATGTTTGAAGCTACTGACTGAATGAAAGGAGCTGGCATCTCACTCTCTTTGAATCTTCTTTATCATGCTAGGATTAGCAGGAAAAAGCAAAAAATTTCAGAATTGCACCTTGCAATGTGGAGATATTACTGTTTGTGCATTTACAATATTCATTGATTTTTGCCATTGAAAAACATGTTTTTCATATACCAGAAATGTTTGAAGCTACTGACTGAATGAAAGGAGCTGGCATCTCACTCTCTTTAAATCTTCTTTATCATGCTAGGATTAACAGGAAAAAGCAAAAAATTTCAGAATTGCACCTTGCAATGTGGAGATATTACTGTTTGTGCATTTACAATATTCATTGATTTTTGCCATTGAAAAACGTCCAGAAATGTTTGAAGCTACTGACTGAATGAAAGGAGCTGGCATCTCACTCTCTTTGAATCTTCTTTATCATGCTAGGATTAGCAGGAAAAAGCAAAAAATTTCAGAATTGCACCTTGCAATGTGGAGATATTACTGTTTGTGCATTTACAATATTCATTGATTTTTGCCATTGAAAAACATGTTTTTCATATACCAGAAATGTTTGAAGCTACTGACTGAATGAAAGGAGCTGGCATCTCACTCTCTTTGAATCTTCTTTATCATGGTAGGATTAACAGGAAAAAGCAAAAAATTTCAGAATTGCACCTTGCAATGTGGAGATATTACTGTTTGTGCATTTACAATATTCATTGATTTTTGCCATTGAAAAACATGTTTTTCATATACCAGAAATGTTTGAAGCTACTGACTGAATGAAAGGAGCTGGCATCTCACTCTCTTTGAATCTTCTTTATCATGCTAGGATTAACAGGAAAAAGCAAAAAATTTCAGAATTGCACCCTGCAATGTGGAGATATTACTGTTTGTGCATTTACAATATTCATTGATTTTTGCCATTGAAAAACGTCCAGAAATGTTTGAAGCTACTGACTGAATGAAAGGAGCTGGCATCTCACTCTCTTTGAATCTTCTTTATCATGCTAGGATTAGCAGGAAAAAGCAAAAAATTTCAGAATTGCACCTTGCAATGTGGAGATATTACTGTTTGTGCATTTACAATATTCATTGATTTTTGCCATTGAAAAACATGTTTTTCATATACCAGAAATGTTTGAAGCTACTGACTGAATGAAAGGAGCTGGCATCTCACTCTCTTTGAATCTTCTTTATCATGCTAGGATTAGCAGGAAAAAGCAAAAAATTTCAGATTTGCACCTTGCAATGTGGAGATATTACTGTTTGTGCATTTACAATATTCATTGATTTTTGCCATTGAAAAACATGTTTTTCATATACCAGAAATGTTTGAAGCTACTGACTGAATGAAAGGAGCTGGCATCTCACTCTCTTTGAATCTTCTTTATCATGCTAGGATTAGCAGGAAAAAGCAAAAAATTTCAGAATTGCACCTTGCAATGTGGAGATATTACTGTTTGTGCATTTACAATATTCATTGATTTTTGCCATTGAAAAACATGTTTTTCATATACCAGAAATGTTTGAAGCTACTGACTGAATGAAAGGAGCTGGCATCTCACTCTCTTTGAATCTTCTTTATCATGCTAGGATTAGCAGGAAAAAGCAAAAAATTTCAGAATTGCACCTTGCAATGTGGAGATATTACTGTTTGTGCATTTACAATATTCATTGATTTTTGCCATTGAAAAACATGTTTTTCATATACCAGAAATGTTTGAAGCTACTGACTGAATGAAAGGAGCTGGCATCTCACTCTCTTTAAATCTTCTTTATCATGCTAGGATTAACAGGAAAAAGCAAAAAATTTCAGAATTGCACCTTGCAATGTGGAGATATTACTGTTTGTGCATTTACAATATTCATTGATTTTTGCCATTGAAAAACGTCCAGAAATGTTTGAAGCTACTGACTGAATGAAAGGAGCTGGCATCTCACTCTCTTTGAATCTTCTTTATCATGCTAGGATTAGCAGGAAAAAGCAAAAAATTTCAGAATTGCACCTTGCAATGTGGAGATATTACTGTTTGTGCATTTACAATATTCATTGATTTTTGCCATTGAAAAACATCATGTTATTCATATACCAGAAATGTTTGAAGCTACTGACTGAATGAAAGGAGCTGGCATCTCACTCTCTTTGAATCTTCTTTATCATGCTAGGATTAGCAGGAAAAAGCAAAAAATTTCCGAATTGCACCTTGCAATGCGGAGATATTACTGTTTGTGCATTTACAATATTCATTGATTTTTGCCATTGAAAAACATGTTTTTCATATACCAGAAATGTTTGAAGCTACTGACTGAATGAAAGGAGCTGGCATCTCACTCTCTTTGAATCTTCTTTATCATGCTAGGATTAGCAGGAAAAAGCAAAAAATTTCAGAATTGCACCTTGCAATGTGGAGATATTACTGTTTGTGCATTTACAATATTCATTGATTTTTGCCATTGAAAAACATGTTTTTCATATACCAGAAATGTTTGAAGCTACTGACTGAATGAAAGGAGCTGGCATCTCACTCTCTTTGAATCTTCTTTATCATGCTAGGATTAGCAGGAAAAAGCAAAAAATTTCAGAATTGCACCTTGCAATGTGGAGATATTACTGTTTGTGCATTTACAATATTCATTGATTTTTGCCATTGAAAAACATGTTTTTCATATACCAGAAATGTTTGAAGCTACTGACTGAATGAAAGGAGCTGGCATCTCACTCTCTTTAAATCTTCTTTATCATGCTAGGATTAACAGGAAAAAGCAAAAAATTTCAGAATTGCACCTTGCAATGTGGAGATATTACTGTTTGTGCATTTACAATATTCATTGATTTTTGCCATTGAAAAACGTCCAGAAATGTTTGAAGCTACTGACTGAATGAAAGGAGCTGGCATCTCACTCTCTTTGAATCTTCTTTATCATGCTAGGATTAGCAGGAAAAAGCAAAAAATTTCAGAATTGCACCTTGCAATGTGGAGATATTACTGTTTGTGCATTTACAATATTCATTGATTTTTGCCATTGAAAAACATCATGTTATTCATATACCAGAAATGTTTGAAGCTACTGACTGAATGAAAGGAGCTGGCATCTCAATCTCTTTGAATCTTCTTTATCATGCTAGGATTAGCAGGAAAAAGCAAAAAATTTCCGAATTGCACCTTGCAATGTGGAGATATTACTGTTTGTGCATTTACAATATTCATTGATTTTTGCCATTGAAAAACATGTTTTTCATATACCAGAAATGTTTGAAGCTACTGACTGAATGAAAGGAGCTGGCATCTCACTCTCTTTGAATCTTCTTTATCATGCTAGGATTAGCAGGAAAAAGCAAAAAATTTCAGAATTGCACCTTGCAATGTGGAGATATTACTGTTTGTGCATTTACAATATTCATTGATTTTTGCCATTGAAAAACATGTTTTTCATATACCAGAAATGTTTGAAGCTACTGACTGAATGAAAGGAGCTGGCATCTCACTCTCTTTGAATCTTCTTTATCATGCTAGGATTAGCAGGAAAAAGCAAAAAATTTCAGAATTGCACCTTGCAATGTGGAGATATTACTGTTTGTGCATTTACAATATTCATTGATTTTTGCCATTGAAAAACATGTTTTTCATATACCAGAAATGTTTGAAGCTACTGACTGAATGAAAGGAGCTGGCATCTCACTCTCTTTAAATCTTCTTTATCATGCTAGGATTAACAGGAAAAAGCAAAAAATTTCAGAATTGCACCTTGCAATGTGGAGATATTACTGTTTGTGCATTTACAATATTCATTGATTTTTGCCATTGAAAAACGTCCAGAAATGTTTGAAGCTACTGACTGAATGAAAGGAGCTGGCATCTCACTCTCTTTGAATCTTCTTTATCATGCTAGGATTAGCAGGAAAAAGCAAAAAATTTCAGAATTGCACCTTGCAATGTGGAGATATTACTGTTTGTGCATTTACAATATTCATTGATTTTTGCCATTGAAAAACATGTTTTTCATATACCAGAAATGTTTGAAGCTACTGACTGAATGAAAGGAGCTGGCATCTCACTCTCTTTGAATCTTCTTTATCATGGTAGGATTAACAGGAAAAAGCAAAAAATTTCAGAATTGCACCTTGCAATGTGGAGATATTACTGTTTGTGCATTTACAATATTCATTGATTTTTGCCATTGAAAAACATGTTTTTCATATACCAGAAATGTTTGAAGCTACTGACTGAATGAAAGGAGCTGGCATCTCACTCTCTTTGAATCTTCTTTATCATGCTAGGATTAACAGGAAAAAGCAAAAAATTTCAGAATTGCACCCTGCAATGTGGAGATATTACTGTTTGTGCATTTACAATATTCATTGATTTTTGCCATTGAAAAACGTCCAGAAATGTTTGAAGCTACTGACTGAATGAAAGGAGCTGGCATCTCACTCTCTTTGAATCTTCTTTATCATGCTAGGATTAGCAGGAAAAAGCAAAAAATTTCAGAATTGCACCTTGCAATGTGGAGATATTACTGTTTGTGCATTTACAATATTCATTGATTTTTGCCATTGAAAAACGTCCAGAAATGTTTGAAGCTACTGACTGAATGAAAGGAGCTGGCATCTCACTCTCTTTGAATCTTCTTTATCATGCTAGGATTAGCAGGAAAAAGCAAAAAATTTCAGAATTGCACCTTGCAATGTGGAGATATTACTGTTTGTGCATTTACAATATTCATTGATTTTTGCCATTGAAAAACATGTTTTTCATATACCAGAAATGTTTGAAGCTACTGACTGAATGAAAGGAGCTGGCATCTCACTCTCTTTGAATCTTCTTTATCATGCTAGGATTAGCAGGAAAAAGCAAAAAATTTCAGAATTGCACCTTGCAATGTGGAGATATTATTGTTTGTGCATTTACAATATTCATTGATTTTTGCCATTGAAAAACATGTTTTTCATATACCAGAAATGTTTGAAGCTACTGACTGAATGAAAGGAGCTGGCATCTCACTCTCTTTAAATCTTCTTTATCATGCTAGGATTAGCAGGAAAAAGCAAAAAATTTCAGAATTGCACCTTGCAATGTGGAGATATTACTGTTTGTGCATTTACAATATTCATTGATTTTTGCCATTGAAAAACATGTTTTTCATATACCAGAAATGTTTGAAGCTACTGACTGAATGAAAGGAGCTGGCATCTCACTCTCTTTAAATCTTCTTTATCATGCTAGGATTAACAGGAAAAAGCAAAAAATTTCAGAATTGCACCTTGCAATGTGGAGATATTACTGTTTGTGCATTTACAATATTCATTGATTTTTGCCATTGAAAAACGTCCAGAAATGTTTGAAGCTACTGACTGAATGAAAGGAGCTGGCATCTCACTCTCTTTGAATCTTCTTTATCATGCTAGGATTAGCAGGAAAAAGCAAAAAATTTCAGAATTGCACCTTGCAATGTGGAGATATTACTGTTTGTGCATTTACAATATTCATTGATTTTTGCCATTGAAAAACATCATGTTATTCATATACCAGAAATGTTTGAAGCTACTGACTGAATGAAAGGAGCTGGCATCTCACTCTCTTTGAATCTTCTTTATCATGCTAGGATTAGCAGGAAAAAGCAAAAAATTTCCGAATTGCACCTTGCAATGCGGAGATATTACTGTTTGTGCATTTACAATATTCATTGATTTTTGCCATTGAAAAACATGTTTTTCATATACCAGAAATGTTTGAAGCTACTGACTGAATGAAAGGAGCTGGCATCTCACTCTCTTTGAATCTTCTTTATCATGCTAGGATTAGCAGGAAAAAGCAAAAAATTTCAGAATTGCACCTTGCAATGTGGAGATATTACTGTTTGTGCATTTACAATATTCATTGATTTTTGCCATTGAAAAACATGTTTTTCATATACCAGAAATGTTTGAAGCTACTGACTGAATGAAAGGAGCTGGCATCTCACTCTCTTTGAATCTTCTTTATCATGCTAGGATTAGCAGGAAAAAGCAAAAAATTTCAGAATTGCACCTTGCAATGTGGAGATATTACTGTTTGTGCATTTACAATATTCATTGATTTTTGCCATTGAAAAACATGTTTTTCATATACCAGAAATGTTTGAAGCTACTGACTGAATGAAAGGAGCTGGCATCTCACTCTCTTTAAATCTTCTTTATCATGCTAGGATTAACAGGAAAAAGCAAAAAATTTCAGAATTGCACCTTGCAATGTGGAGATATTACTGTTTGTGCATTTACAATATTCATTGATTTTTGCCATTGAAAAACGTCCAGAAATGTTTGAAGCTACTGACTGAATGAAAGGAGCTGGCATCTCACTCTCTTTGAATCTTCTTTATCATGCTAGGATTAGCAGGAAAAAGCAAAAAATTTCAGAATTGCACCTTGCAATGTGGAGATATTACTGTTTGTGCATTTACAATATTCATTGATTTTTGCCATTGAAAAACATCATGTTATTCATATACCAGAAATGTTTGAAGCTACTGACTGAATGAAAGGAGCTGGCATCTCACTCTCTTTGAATCTTCTTTATCATGCTAGGATTAGCAGGAAAAAGCAAAAAATTTCCGAATTGCACCTTGCAATGTGGAGATATTACTGTTTGTGCATTTACAATATTCATTGATTTTTGCCATTGAAAAACATGTTTTTCATATACCAGAAATGTTTGAAGCTACTGACTGAATGAAAGGAGCTGGCATCTCACTCTCTTTGAATCTTCTTTATCATGCTAGGATTAGCAGGAAAAAGCAAAAAATTTCAGAATTGCACCTTGCAATGTGGAGATATTACTGTTTGTGCATTTACAATATTCATTGATTTTTGCCTTTGAAAAACATGTTTTTCATATACCAGAAATGTTTGAAGCTACTGACTGAATGAAAGGAGCTGGCATCTCACTCTCTTTGAATCTTCTTTATCATGCTAGGATTAGCAGGAAAAAGCAAAAAATTTCAGAATTGCACCTTGCAATGTGGAGATATTACTGTTTGTGCATTTACAATATTCATTGATTTTTGCCATTGAAAAACATGTTTTTCATATACCAGAAATGTTTGAAGCTACTGACTGAATGAAAGGAGCTGGCATCTCACTCTCTTTAAATCTTCTTTATCATGCTAGGATTAACAGGAAAAAGCAAAAAATTTCAGAATTGCACCTTGCAATGTGGAGATATTACTGTTTGTGCATTTACAATATTCATTGATTTTTGCCATTGAAAAACGTCCAGAAATGTTTGAAGCTACTGACTGAATGAAAGGAGCTGGCATCTCACTCTCTTTGAATCTTCTTTATCATGCTAGGATTAGCAGGAAAAAGCAAAAAATTTCAGAATTGCACCTTGCAATGTGGAGATATTACTGTTTGTGCATTTACAATATTCATTGATTTTTGCCATTGAAAAACATGTTTTTCATATACCAGAAATGTTTGAAGCTACTGACTGAATGAAAGGAGCTGGCATCTCACTCTCTTTGAATCTTCTTTATCATGGCTAGGATTAACAGGAAAAAGCAAAAAATTTCAGAATTGCACCTTGCAATGTGGAGATATTACTGTTTGTGCATTTACAATATTCATTGATTTTTGCCATTGAAAAACATGTTTTTCATATACCAGAAATGTTTGAAGCTACTGACTGAATGAAAGGAGCTGGCATCTCACTCTCTTTGAATCTTCTTTATCATGCTAGGATTAACAGGAAAAAGCAAAAAATTTCAGAATTGCACCCTGCAATGTGGAGATATTACTGTTTGTGCATTTACAATATTCATTGATTTTTGCCATTGAAAAACGTCCAGAAATGTTTGAAGCTACTGACTGAATGAAAGGAGCTGGCATCTCACTCTCTTTGAATCTTCTTTATCATGCTAGGATTAGCAGGAAAAAGCAAAAAATTTCAGAATTGCACCTTGCAATGTGGAGATATTACTGTTTGTGCATTTACAATATTCATTGATTTTTGCCATTGAAAAACGTCCAGAAATGTTTGAAGCTACTGACTGAATGAAAGGAGCTGGCATCTCACTCTCTTTGAATCTTCTTTATCATGCTAGGATTAGCAGGAAAAAGCAAAAAATTTCAGAATTGCACCTTGCAATGTGGAGATATTACTGTTTGTGCATTTACAATATTCATTGATTTTTGCCATTGAAAAACATGTTTTTCATATACCAGAAATGTTTGAAGCTACTGACTGAATGAAAGGAGCTGGCATCTCACTCTCTTTGAATCTTCTTTATCATGCTAGGATTAGCAGGAAAAAGCAAAAAATTTCAGAATTGCACCTTGCAATGTGGAGATATTATTGTTTGTGCATTTACAATATTCATTGATTTTTGCCATTGAAAAACATGTTTTTCATATACCAGAAATGTTTGAAGCTACTGACTGAATGAAAGGAGCTGGCATCTCACTCTCTTTAAATCTTCTTTATCATGCTAGGATTAACAGGAAAAAGCAAAAAATTTCAGAATTGCACCTTGCAATGTGGAGATATTACTGTTTGTGCATTTACAATATTCATTGATTTTTGCCATTGAAAAACGTCCAGAAATGTTTGAAGCTACTGACTGAATGAAAGGAGCTGGCATCTTACTCTCTTTGAATCTTCTTTATCATGCTAGGATTAGCAGGAAAAAGCAAAAAATTTCAGAATTGCACCTTGCAATGTGGAGATATTACTGTTTGTGCATTTACAATATTCATTGATTTTTGCCATTGAAAAACATCATGTTATTCATATACCAGAAATGTTTGAAGCTACTGACTGAATGAAAGGAGCTGGCATCTCACTCTCTTTGAATCTTCTTTATCATGCTAGGATTAGCAGGAAAAAGCAAAAAATTTCCGAATTGCACCTTGCAATGTGGAGATATTACTGTTTGTGCATTTACAATATTCATTGATTTTTGCCATTGAAAAACGTCCAGAAATGTTTGAAGCTACTGACTGAATGAAAGGAGCTGGCATCTCACTCTCTTTGAATCTTCTTTATCATGCTAGGATTAGCAGGAAAAAGCAAAAAAATTCAGAATTGCACCTTGCAATGTGGAGATATTACTGTTTGTGCATTTACAATATTCATTGATTTTTGCCTTTGAAAAACGTCCAGAAATGTTTGAAGCTACTGACTGAATGAAAGGAGCTGGCATCTCACTCTCTTTGAATCTTCTTTATCATGCTAGGATTAGCAGGAAAAAGCAAAAAATTTCAGAATTGCACCTTGCAATGTGGAGATATTACTGTTTGTGCATTTACAATATTCATTGATTTTTGCCATTGAAAAACATGTTTTTCATATACCAGAAATGTTTGAAGCTACTGACTGAATGAAAGGAGCTGGCATCTCACTCTCTTTAAATCTTCTTTATCATGCTAGGATTAACAGGAAAAAGCAAAAAATTTCAGAATTGCACCTTGCAATGTGGAGATATTACTGTTTGTGCATTTACAATATTCATTGATTTTTGCCATTGAAAAACGTCCAGAAATGTTTGAAGCTACTGACTGAATGAAAGGAGCTGGCATCTCACTCTCTTTGAATCTTCTTTATCATGCTAGGATTAGCAGGAAAAAGCAAAAAATTTCAGAATTGCACCTTGCAATGTGGAGATATTACTGTTTGTGCATTTACAATATTCATTGATTTTTGCCATTGAAAAACATGTTTTTCATATACCAGAAATGTTTGAAGCTACTGACTGAATGAAAGGAGCTGGCATCTCACTCTCTTTGAATCTTCTTTATCATGGTAGGATTAACAGGAAAAAGCAAAAAATTTCAGAATTGCACCTTGCAATGTGGAGATATTACTGTTTGTGCATTTACAATATTCATTGATTTTTGCCATTGAAAAACATGTTTTTCATATACCAGAAATGTTTGAAGCTACTGACTGAATGAAAGGAGCTGGCATCTCACTCTCTTTGAATCTTCTTTATCATGCTAGGATTAACAGGAAAAAGCAAAAAATTTCAGAATTGCACCCTGCAATGTGGAGATATTACTGTTTGTGCATTTACAATATTCATTGATTTTTGCCATTGAAAAACGTCCAGAAATGTTTGAAGCTACTGACTGAATGAAAGGAGCTGGCATCTCACTCTCTTTGAATCTTCTTTATCATGCTAGGATTAGCAGGAAAAAGCAAAAAATTTCAGAATTGCACCTTGCAATGTGGAGATATTACTGTTTGTGCATTTACAATATTCATTGATTTTTGCCATTGAAAAACGTCCAGAAATGTTTGAAGCTACTGACTGAATGAAAGGAGCTGGCATCTCACTCTCTTTGAATCTTCTTTATCATGCTAGGATTAGCAGGAAAAAGCAAAAAATTTCAGAATTGCACCTTGCAATGTGGAGATATTACTGTTTGTGCATTTACAATATTCATTGATTTTTGCCATTGAAAAACATGTTTTTCATATACCAGAAATGTTTGAAGCTACTGACTGAATGAAAGGAGCTGGCATCTCACTCTCTTTGAATCTTCTTTATCATGCTAGGATTAGCAGGAAAAAGCAAAAAATTTCAGAATTGCACCTTGCAATGTGGAGATATTATTGTTTGTGCATTTACAATATTCATTGATTTTTGCCATTGAAAAACATGTTTTTCATATACCAGAAATGTTTGAAGCTACTGACTGAATGAAAGGAGCTGGCATCTCACTCTCTTTAAATCTTCTTTATCATGCTAGGATTAACAGGAAAAAGCAAAAAATTTCAGAATTGCACCTTGCAATGTGGAGATATTACTGTTTGTGCATTTACAATATTCATTGATTTTTGCCATTGAAAAACGTCCAGAAATGTTTGAAGCTACTGACTGAATGAAAGGAGCTGGCATCTTACTCTCTTTGAATCTTCTTTATCATGCTAGGATTAGCAGGAAAAAGCAAAAAATTTCAGAATTGCACCTTGCAATGTGGAGATATTACTGTTTGTGCATTTACAATATTCATTGATTTTTGCCATTGAAAAACATCATGTTATTCATATACCAGAAATGTTTGAAGCTACTGACTGAATGAAAGGAGCTGGCATCTCACTCTCTTTGAATCTTCTTTATCATGCTAGGATTAGCAGGAAAAAGCAAAAAATTTCCGAATTGCACCTTGCAATGTGGAGATATTACTGTTTGTGCATTTACAATATTCATTGATTTTTGCCATTGAAAAACGTCCAGAAATGTTTGAAGCTACTGACTGAATGAAAGGAGCTGGCATCTCACTCTCTTTGAATCTTCTTTATCATGCTAGGATTAGCAGGAAAAAGCAAAAAAATTCAGAATTGCACCTTGCAATGTGGAGATATTACTGTTTGTGCATTTACAATATTCATTGATTTTTGCCTTTGAAAAACGTCCAGAAATGTTTGAAGCTACTGACTGAATGAAAGGAGCTGGCATCTCACTCTCTTTGAATCTTCTTTATCATGCTAGGATTAGCAGGAAAAAGCAAAAAATTTCAGAATTGCACCTTGCAATGTGGAGATATTACTGTTTGTGCATTTACAATATTCATTGATTTTTGCCATTGAAAAACATGTTTTTCATATACCAGAAATGTTTGAAGCTACTGACTGAATGAAAGGAGCTGGCATCTCACTCTCTTTGAATCTTCTTTATCATGCTAGGATTAGCAGGAAAAAGCAAAAAATTTCAGAATTGCACCTTGCAATGTGGAGATATTATTGTTTGTGCATTTACAATATTCATTGATTTTTGCCATTGAAAACATGTTTTTCATATACCAGAAATGTTTGAAGCTACTGACTGAATGAAAGGAGCTGGCATCTCACTCTCTTTAAATCTTCTTTATCATGCTAGGATTAACAGGAAAAAGCAAAAAATTTCAGAATTGCACCTTGCAATGTGGAGATATTACTGTTTGTGCATTTACAATATTCATTGATTTTTGCCATTGAAAAACGTCCAGAAATGTTTGAAGCTACTGACTGAATGAAAGGAGCTGGCATCTCACTCTCTTTGAATCTTCTTTATCATGCTAGGATTAGCAGGAAAAAGCAAAAAATTTCAGAATTGCACCTTGCAATGTGGAGATATTACTGTTTGTGCATTTACAATATTCATTGATTTTTGCCATTGAAAAACATCATGTTATTCATATACCAGAAATGTTTGAAGCTACTGACTGAATGAAAGGAGCTGGCATCTCACTCTCTTTGAATCTTCTTTATCATGCTAGGATTAGCAGGAAAAAGCAAAAAATTTCCGAATTGCACCTTGCAATGTGGAGATATTACTGTTTGTGCATTTACAATATTCATTGATTTTTGCCATTGAAAAACATGTTTTTCATATACCAGAAATGTTTGAAGCTACTGACTGAATGAAAGGAGCTGGCATCTCACTCTCTTTGAATCTTCTTTATCATGCTAGGATTAGCAGGAAAAAGCAAAAAATTTCAGAATTGCACCTTGCAATGTGGAGATATTACTGTTTGTGCATTTACAATATTCATTGATTTTTGCCATTGAAAAACATGTTTTTCATATACCAGAAATGTTTGAAGCTACTGACTGAATGAAAGGAGCTGGCATCTCACTCTCTTTGAATCTTCTTTATCATGCTAGGATTAACAGGAAAAAGCAAAAAATTTCAGAATTGCACCTTGCAATGTGGAGATATTACTGTTTGTGCATTTACAATATTCATTGATTTTTGCCATTGAAAAACGTCCAGAAATGTTTGAAGCTACTGACTGAATGAAAGGAGCTGGCATCTCACTCTCTTTGAATCTTCTTTATCATGCTAGGATTAGCAGGAAAAAGCAAAAAATTTCAGAATTGCACCTTGCAATGTGGAGATATTACTGTTTGTGCATTTACAATATTCATTGATTTTTGCCATTGAAAAACATGTTTTTCATATACCAGAAATGTTTGAAGCTACTGACTGAATGAAAGGAGCTGGCATCTCACTCTCTTTGAATCTTTATCATGCTAGGATTAACAGGAAAAAGCAAAAAATTTCAGAATTGCACCTTGCAATGTGGAGATATTACTGTTTGTGCATTTACAATATTCATTGATTTTTGCCATTGAAAAACGTCCAGAAATGTTTGAAGCTACTGACTGAATGAAAGGAGCTGGCATCTCACTCTCTTTGAATCTTCTTTATCATGCTAGGATTAGCAGGAAAAAGCAAAAAATTTCAGAATTGCACCTTGAAATGTGGAGATATTACTGTTTGTGCATTTACAATATTCATTGATTTTTGCCATTGAAAAACATGTTTTTCATATACCAGAAATGTTTGAAGCTACTGACTGAATGAAAGGAGCTGGCATCTCACTCTCTTTGAATCTTCTTTATCATGCTAGGATTAGCAGGAAAAAGCAAAAAATTTCAGAATTGCACCTTGCAATGTGGAGATATTACTGTTTGTGCATTTACAATATTCATTGATTTTTGCCATTGAAAAACATGTTTTTCATATACCAGAAATGTTTGAAGCTACTGACTGAATGAAAGGAGCTGGCATCTCACTCTCTTTGAATCTTCTTTATCATGCTAGGATTAACAGGAAAAAGCAAAAAATTTCAGAATTGCACCTTGCAATGTGGAGATATTACTGTTTGTGCATTTACAATATTCATTGATTTTTGCCATTGAAAAACATGTTTTTCATATACCAGAAATGTTTGAAGCTACTGACTGAATGAAAGGAGCTGGCATCTCACTCTCTTTGAATCTTCTTTATCATGCTAGGATTAACAGGAAAAAGCAAAAAATTTCAGAATTGCACCTTGCAATGTGGAGATATTACTGTTTGTGCATTTACAATATTCATTGATTTTTGCCATTGAAAAACGTCCAGAAATGTTTGAAGCTACTGACTGAATGAAAGGAGCTGGCATCTCACTCTCTTTGAATCTTCTTTATGATGCTAGGATTAGCAGGAAAAAGCAAAAAAATTCAGAATTGCACCTTGCAATGTGGAGATATTACTGTTTGTGCATTTACAATATTCATTGATTTTTGCCATTGAAAAACATCATGTTATTCATATACCAGAAATGTTTGAAGCTACTGACTGAATGAAAGGAGCTGGCATCTCACTCTCTTTGAATCTTCTTTATCATGCTAGGATTAGCAGGAAAAAGCAAAAAATTTCAGAATTGCACCTTGCAATGTGGAGATATTACTGTTTGTGCATTTACAATATTCATTGATTTTTGCCATTGAAAAACATGTTTTTCATATACCAGAAATGTTTGAAGCTACTGACTGAATGAAAGGAGCTGGCATCTCACTCTCTTTGAATCTTCTTTATCATGCTAGGATTAGCAGGAAAAAGCAAAAAATTTCAGAATTGCACCTTGCAATGTGGAGATATTACTGTTTGTGCATTTACAATATTCATTGATTTTTGCCATTGAAAAACGTCCAGAAATGTTTGAAGCTACTGACTGAATGAAAGGAGCTGGCATCTCACTCTCTTTGAATCTTCTTTATCATGCTAGGATTAGCAGGAAAAAGCAAAAAATTTCAGATTTGCACCTTGCAATGTGGAGATATTACTGTTTGTGCATTTACAATATTCATTGATTTTTGCCATTGAAAAACATGTTTTTCATATACCAGAAATGTTTGAAGCTACTGACTGAATGAAAGGAGCTGGCATCTCACTCTCTTTGAATCTTCTTTATCATGCTAGGATTAACAGGAAAAAGCAAAAAATTTCAGAATTGCACCTTGCAATGTGGAGATATTACTGTTTGTGCATTTACAATATTCATTGATTTTTGCCATTGAAAAACGTCCAGAAATGTTTGAAGCTACTGACTGAATGAAAGGAGCTGGCATCTCACTCTCTTTGAATCTTCTTTATCATGCTAGGATTAGCAGGAAAAAGCAAAAAATTTCAGAATTGCACCTTGCAATGTGGAGATATTACTGTTTGTGCATTTACAATATTCATTGATTTTTGCCATTGAAAAACATGTTTTTCATATACCAGAAATGTTTGAATCTACTGACTGAATGAAAGGAGCTGGCATCTCACTCTCTTTGAATCTCAATTATCATGCTAGGATTAACAGGAAAAAGCAAAAAATTTCAGAATTGCACCTTGCAATGTTTAGATATTACTGTTTGTGCATTTACAATATTCATTGATTTTTGCCATTGAAAAACATGTTTTTCATATACCAGAAATGTTTGAAGCTACTGACTGAATGAAAGGAGCTGGCATCTCACTCTCTTTGAATCTTCTTTATCATGCTAGGATTAACAGGAAAAAGCAAAAAATTTCAGAATTGCACCTTGCAATGTGGAGATATTACTGTTTGTGCATTTACAATATTCATTGATTTTTGCCATTGAAAAACGTCCAGAAATGTTTGAAGCTACTGACTGAATGAAAGGAGCTGGCATCTCACTCTCTTTGAATCTTCTTTATCATGCTAGGATTAGCAGGAAAAAGCAAAAAATTTCAGAATTGCACCTTGCAATGTGGAGATATTACTGTTTGTGCATTTACAATATTCATTGATTTTTGCCATTGAAAAACATGTTTTTCATATACCAGAAATGTTTGAATCTACTGACTGAATGAAAGGAGCTGGCATCTCACTCTCTTTGAATCTCAATTATCATGCTAGGATTAACAGGAAAAAGCAAAAAATTTCAGAATTGCACCTTGCAATGTTTAGATATTACTGTTTGTGCATTTACAATATTCATTGATTTTTGCCATTGAAAAACATGTTTTTCATATACCAGAAATGTTTGAAGCTACTGACTGAATGAAAGGAGCTGGCATCTCACTCTCTTTGAATCTTCTTTATCATGCTAGGATTAACAGGAAAAAGCAAAAAATTTCAGAATTGCACCTTGCAATGTGGAGATATTACTGTTTGTGCATTTACAATATTCATTGATTTTTGCCATTGAAAAACGTCCAGAAATGTTTGAAGCTACTGACTGAATGAAAGGAGCTGGCATCTCACTCTCTTTGAATCTTCTTTATCATGCTAGGATTAGCAGGAAAAAGCAAAAAATTTCAGAATTGCACCTTGCAATGTGGAGATATTACTGTTTGTGCATTTACAATATTCATTGATTTTTACCATTGAAAAACATGTTTTTCATATACCAGAAATGTTTGAAGCTACTGACTGAATGAAAGGAGCTGGCATCTCACTCTCTTTGAATCTTCTTTATCATGCTAGGATTAGCAGGAAAAAGCAAAAAATTTCAGAATTGCACCTTGCAATGTGGAGATATTACTGTTTGTGCATTTACAATATTCATTGATTTTTGCCATTGAAAAACATGTTTTTCATATACCAGAAATGTTTGAAGCTACTGACTGAATGAAAGGAGCTGGCATCTCACTCTCTTTAAATCTTCTTTATCATGCTAGGATTAACAGGAAAAAGCAAAAAATTTCAGAATTGCACCTTGCAATGTGGAGATATTACTGTTTGTGCATTTACAATATTCATTGATTTTTGCCATTGAAAAACGTCCAGAAATGTTTGAAGCTACTGACTGAATGAAAGGAGCTGGCATCTCACTCTCTTTGAATCTTCTTTATCATGCTAGGATTAGCAGGAAAAAGCAAAAAATTTCAGAATTGCACCTTGCAATGTGGAGATATTACTGTTTGTGCATTTACAATATTCATTGATTTTTGCCATTGAAAAACATGTTTTTCATATACCAGAAATGTTTGAATCTACTGACTGAATGAAAGGAGCTGGCATCTCACTCTCTTTGAATCTCCATTATCATGCTAGGATTAACAGGAAAAAGCAAAAAATTTCAGAATTGCACCTTGCAATGTTTAGATATTACTGTTTGTGCATTTACAATATTCATTGATTTTTGCCATTGAAAAACATGTTTTTCATATACCAGAAATGTTTGAAGCTACTGACTGAATGAAAGGAGCTGGCATCTCACTCTCTTTGAATCTTCTTTATCATGCTAGGATTAACAGGAAAAAGCAAAAAATTTCAGAATTGCACCTTGCAATGTGGAGATATTACTGTTTGTGCATTTACAATATTCATTGATTTTTGCCATTGAAAAACGTCCAGAAATGTTTGAAGCTACTGACTGAATGAAAGGAGCTGGCATCTCACTCTCTTTGAATCTTCTTTATCATGCTAGGATTAGCAGGAAAAAGCAAAAAATTTCAGAATTGCACCTTGCAATGTGGAGATATTACTGTTTGTGCATTTACAATATTCATTGATTTTTGCCATTGAAAAACATGTTTTTCATATACCAGAAATGTTTGAAGCTACTGACTGAATGAAAGGAGCTGGCATCTCACTCTCTTTGAATCTTCTTTATCATGCTAGGATTAGCAGGAAAAAGCAAAAAATTTCAGAATTGCACCTTGCAATGTGGAGATATTACTGTTTGTGCATTTACAATATTCATTGATTTTTGCCATTGAAAAACATGTTTTTCATATACCAGAAATGTTTGAAGCTACTGACTGAATGAAAGGAGCTGGCATCTCACTCTCTTTAAATCTTCTTTATCATGCTAGGATTAACAGGAAAAAGCAAAAAATTTCAGAATTGCACCTTGCAATGTGGAGATATTACTGTTTGTGCATTTACAATATTCATTGATTTTTGCCATTGAAAAACGTCCAGAAATGTTTGAAGCTACTGACTGAATGAAAGGAGCTGGCATCTCACTCTCTTTGAATCTTCTTTATCATGCTAGGATTAGCAGGAAAAAGCAAAAAATTTCAGAATTGCACCTTGCAATGTGGAGATATTACTGTTTTTGCATTTACAATATTCATTGATTTTTGCCATTGAAAAACATGTTTTTCATATACCAGAAATGTTTGAAGCTACTGACTGAATGAAAGGAGCTGGCATCTCACTCTCTTTGAATCTTCTTTATCATGCTAGGATTAGCAGGAAAAAGCAAAAAATTTCAGAATTGCACCTTGCAATGTGGAGATATTACTGTTTGTGCATTTACAATATTCATTGATTTTTGCCATTGAAAAACATGTTTTTCATATACCAGAAATGTTTGAAGCTACTGACTGAATGAAAGGAGCTGGCATCTCACTCTCTTTAAATCTTCTTTATCATGCTAGGATTAACAGGAAAAAGCAAAAAATTTCAGAATTGCACCTTGCAATGTGGAGATATTACTGTTTGTGCATTTACAATATTCATTGATTTTTGCCATTGAAAAACATGTTTTTCATATACCAGAAATGTTTGAAGCTACTGACTGAATGAAAGGAGCTGGCATCTCACTCTCTTTGAATCTTTATCATGCTAGGATTAACAGGAAAAAGCAAAAAATTTCAGAATTGCACCTTGCAATGTGGAGATATTACTGTTTGTGCATTTACAATATTCATTGATTTTTGCCATTGAAAAACGTCCAGAAATGTTTGAAGCTACTGACTGAATGAAAGGAGCTGGCATCTCACTCTCTTTGAATCTTCTTTATCATGCTAGGATTAGCAGGAAAAAGCAAAAAATTTCAGATTTGCACCTTGCAATGTGGAGATATTACTGTTTGTGCATTTACAATATTCATTGATTTTTGCCATTGAAAAACATGTTTTTCATATACCAGAAATGTTTGAAGCTACTGACTGAATGAAAGGAGCTGGCATCTCACTCTCTTTGAATCTTCTTTATCATGCTAGGATTAACAGGAAAAAGCAAAAAATTTCAGAATTGCACCTTGCAATGTGGAGATATTACTGTTTGTGCATTTACAATATTCATTGATTTTTGCCATTGAAAAACGTCCAGAAATGTTTGAAGCTACTGACTGAATGAAAGGAGCTGGCATCTCACTCTCTTTGAATCTTCTTTATCATGCTAGGATTAGCAGGAAAAAGCAAAAAATTTCAGAATTGCACCTTGCAATGTGGAGATATTACTGTTTGTGCATTTACAATATTCATTGATTTTTGCCATTGAAAAACATGTTTTTCATATACCAGAAATGTTTGAATCTACTGACTGAATGAAAGGAGCTGGCATCTCACTCTCTTTGAATCTCAATTATCATGCTAGGATTAACAGGAAAAAGCAAAAAATTTCAGAATTGCACCTTGCAATGTTTAGATATTACTGTTTGTGCATTTACAATATTCATTGATTTTTGCCATTGAAAAACATGTTTTTCATATACCAGAAATGTTTGAAGCTACTGACTGAATGAAAGGAGCTGGCATCTCACTCTCTTTGAATCTTCTTTATCATGCTAGGATTAACAGGAAAAAGCAAAAAATTTCAGAATTGCACCTTGCAATGTGGAGATATTACTGTTTGTGCATTTACAATATTCATTGATTTTTGCCATTGAAAAACGTCCAGAAATGTTTGAAGCTACTGACTGAATGAAAGGAGCTGGCATCTCACTCTCTTTGAATCTTCTTTATCATGCTAGGATTAGCAGGAAAAAGCAAAAAATTTCAGAATTGCACCTTGCAATGTGGAGATATTACTGTTTGTGCATTTACAATATTCATTGATTTTTGCCATTGAAAAACATGTTTTTCATATACCAGAAATGTTTGAAGCTACTGACTGAATGAAAGGAGCTGGCATCTCACTCTCTTTGAATCTTCTTTATCATGCTAGGATTAACAGGAAAAAGCAAAAAATTTCAGAATTGCACCTTGCAATGTGGAGATATTACTGTTTGTGCATTTACAATATTCATTGATTTTTGCCATTGAAAAACGTCCAGAAATGTTTGAAGCTACTGACTGAATGAAAGGAGCTGGCATCTCACTCTCTTTGAATCTTCTTTATCATGCTAGGATTAGCAGGAAAAAGCAAAAAATTTCAGAATTGCACCTTGCAATGTGGAGATATTACTGTTTGTGCATTTACAATATTCATTGATTTTTGCCATTGAAAAACATGTTTTTCATATACCAGAAATGTTTGAAGCTACTGACTGAATGAAAGGAGCTGGCATCTCACTCTCTTTGAATCTTCTTTATCATGCTAGGATTAGCAGGAAAAAGCAAAAAATTTCAGAATTGCACCTTGCAATGTGGAGATATTACTGTTTGTGCATTTACAATATTCATTGATTTTTGCCATTGAAAAACATGTTTTTCATATACCAGAAATGTTTGAAGCTACTGACTGAATGAAAGGAGCTGGCATCTCACTCTCTTTAAATCTTCTTTATCATGCTAGGATTAACAGGAAAAAGCAAAAAATTTCAGAATTGCACCTTGCAATGTGGAGATATTACTGTTTGTGCATTTACAATATTCATTGATTTTTGCCATTGAAAAACGTCCAGAAATGTTTGAAGCTACTGACTGAATGAAAGGAGCTGGCATCTCACTCTCTTTGAATCTTCTTTATCATGCTAGGATTAGCAGGAAAAAGCAAAAAATTTCAGAATTGCACCTTGCAATGTGGAGATATTACTGTTTGTGCATTTACAATATTCATTGATTTTTGCCATTGAAAAACATGTTTTTCATATACCAGAAATGTTTGAATCTACTGACTGAATGAAAGGAGCTGGCATCTCACTCTCTTTGAATCTCCATTATCATGCTAGGATTAACAGGAAAAAGCAAAAAATTTCAGAATTGCACCTTGCAATGTTTAGATATTACTGTTTGTGCATTTACAATATTCATTGATTTTTGCCATTGAAAAACATGTTTTTCATATACCAGAAATGTTTGAAGCTACTGACTGAATGAAAGGAGCTGGCATCTCACTATCTTTGAATCTTCTTTATCATGCTAGGATTAACAGGAAAAAGCAAAAAATTTCAGAATTGCACCTTGCAATGTGGAGATATTACTGTTTGTGCATTTACAATATTCATTGATTTTTGCCATTGAAAAACGTCCAGAAATGTTTGAAGCTACTGACTGAATGAAAGGAGCTGGCATCTCACTCTCTTTGAATCTTCTTTATCATGCTAGGATTAGCAGGAAAAAGCAAAAAATTTCAGAATTGCACCTTGCAATGTGGAGATATTACTGTTTGTGCATTTACAATATTCATTGATTTTTGCCATTGAAAAACATGTTTTTCATATACCAGAAATGTTTGAAGCTACTGACTGAATGAAAGGAGCTGGCATCTCACTCTCTTTAAATCTTCTTTATCATGCTAGGATTAACAGGAAAAAGCAAAAAATTTCAGAATTGCACCTTGCAATGTGGAGATATTACTGTTTGTGCATTTACAATATTCATTGATTTTTGCCATTGAAAAACGTCCAGAAATGTTTGAAGCTACTGACTGAATGAAAGGAGCTGGCATCTCACTCTCTTTGAATCTTCTTTATCATGCTAGGATTAGCAGGAAAAAGCAAAAAATTTCAGAATTGCACCTTGCAATGTGGAGATATTACTGTTTTTGCATTTACAATATTCATTGATTTTTGCCATTGAAAAACATGTTTTTCATATACCAGAAATGTTTGAAGCTACTGACTGAATGAAAGGAGCTGGCATCTCACTCTCTTTGAATCTTCTTTATCATGCTAGGATTAGCAGGAAAAAGCAAAAAATTTCAGAATTGCACCTTGCAATGTGGAGATATTACTGTTTGTGCATTTACAATATTCATTGATTTTTGCCATTGAAAAACATGTTTTTCATATACCAGAAATGTTTGAAGCTACTGACTGAATGAAAGGAGCTGGCATCTCACTCTCTTTAAATCTTCTTTATCATGCTAGGATTAACAGGAAAAAGCAAAAAATTTCAGAATTGCACCTTGCAATGTGGAGATATTACTGTTTGTGCATTTACAATATTCATTGATTTTTGCCATTGAAAAACATGTTTTTCATATACCAGAAATGTTTGAAGCTACTGACTGAATGAAAGGAGCTGGCATCTCACTCTCTTTGAATCTTTATCATGCTAGGATTAACAGGAAAAAGCAAAAAATTTCAGAATTGCACCTTGCAATGTGGAGATATTACTGTTTGTGCATTTACAATATTCATTGATTTTTGCCATTGAAAAACGTCCAGAAATGTTTGAAGCTACTGACTGAATGAAAGGAGCTGGCATCTCACTCTCTTTGAATCTTCTTTATCATGCTAGGATTAGCAGGAAAAAGCAAAAAATTTCAGAATTGCACCTTGAAATGTGGAGATATTACTGTTTGTGCATTTACAATATTCATTGATTTTTGCCATTGAAAAATATGTTTTTCATATACCAGAAATGTTTGAAGCTACTGACTGAATGAAAGGAGCTGGCATCTCACTCTCTTTGAATCTTCTTTATCATGCTAGGATTAGCAGGAAAAAGCAAAAAATTTCAGAATTGCACCTTGCAATGTGGAGATATTACTGTTTGTGCATTTACAATATTCATTGATTTTTGCCATTGAAAAACATGTTTTTCATATACCAGAAATGTTTGAAGCTACTGACTGAATGAAAGGAGCTGGCATCTCACTCTCTTTGAATCTTCTTTATCATGCTAGGATTAACAGGAAAAAGCAAAAAATTTCAGAATTGCACCTTGCAATGAGGAGATATTACTGTTTGTGCATTTACAATATTCATTGATTTTTGCCATTGAAAAACATGTTTTTCATATACCAGAAATGTTTGAAGCTACTGACTGAATGAAAGGAGCTGGCATCTCACTCTCTTTGAATCTTCTTTATCATGCTAGGATTAACAGGAAAAAGCAAAAAATTTCAGAATTGCACCTTGCAATGTGGAGATATTACTGTTTGTGCATATACAATATTCATTGATTTTTGCCATTGAAAAACGTCCAGAAATGTTTGAAGCTACTGACTGAATGAAAGGAGCTGGCATCTCACTCTCTTTGAATCTTCTTTATCATGCTAGGATTAGCAGGAAAAAGCAAAAAATTTCAGAATTGCACCTTGCAATGTGGAGATATTACTGTTTGTGCATTTACAATATTCATTGATTTTTGCCATTGAAAAACATCATGTTATTCATATACCAGAAATGTTTGAAGCTACTGACTGAATGAAAGGAGCTGGCATCTCACTCTCTTTGAATCTTCTTTATCATGCTAGGATTAGCAGGAAAAAGCAAAAAATTTCAGAATTGCACCTTGCAATGTGGAGATATTACTGTTTGTGCATTTACAATATTCATTGATTTTTGCCATTGAAAAACATGTTTTTCATATACCAGAAATGTTTGAAGCTACTGACTGAATGAAAGGAGCTGGCATCTCACTCTCTTTGAATCTTCTTTATCATGCTAGGATTAGCAGGAAAAAGCAAAAAATTTCAGAATTGCACCTTGCAATGTGGAGATATTACTGTTTGTGCATTTACAATATTCATTGATTTTTGCCATTGAAAAACGTCCAGAAATGTTTGAAGCTACTGACTGAATGAAAGGAGCTGGCATCTCACTCTCTTTGAATCTTCTTTATCATGCTAGGATTAGCAGGAAAAAGCAAAAAATTTCAGATTTGCACCTTGCAATGTGGAGATATTACTGTTTGTGCATTTACAATATTCATTGATTTTTGAAATTGAAAAACATGTTTTTCATATACCAGAAATGTTTGAAGCTACTGACTGAATGAAAGGAGCTGGCATCTCACTCTCTTTGAATGTTCTTTATCATGCTAGGATTAACAGGAAAAAGCAAAAAATTTCAGAATTGCACCTTGCAATGTGGAGATATTACTGTTTGTGCATTTACAATATTCATTGATTTTTGCCATTGAAAAACGTCCAGAAATGTTTGAAGCTACTGACTGAATGAAAGGAGCTGGCATCTCACTCTCTTTGAATCTTCTTTATCATGCTAGGATTAGCAGGAAAAAGCAAAAAATTTCAGAATTGCACCTTGCAATGTGGAGATATTACTGTTTGTGCATTTACAATATTCATTGATTTTTGCCATTGAAAAACGTCCAGAAATGTTTGAAGCTACTGACTGAATGAAAGGAGCTGGCATCTCACTCTCTTTGAATCTTCTTTATCATGCTAGGATTAGCAGGAAAAAGCAAAAAATTTCAGATTTGCACCTTGCAATGTGGAGATATTACTGTTTGTGCATTTACAATATTCATTGATTTTTGCCATTGAAAAACATGTTTTTCATATACCAGAAATGTTTGAAGCTACTGACTGAATGAAAGGAGCTGGCATCTCACTCTCTTTGAATCTTCTTTATCATGCTAGGATTAACAGGAAAAAGCAAAAAATTTCAGAATTGCACCTTGCAATGTGGAGATATTACTGATTGTGCATTTACAATATTCATTGATTTTTGCCATTGAAAAACGTCCAGAAATGTTTGAAGCTACTGACTGAATGAAAGGAGCTGGCATCTCACTCTCTTTGAATCTTCTTTATCATGCTAGGATTAGCAGGAAAAAGCAAAAAATTTCAGAATTGCACCTTGCAATGTGGAGATATTACTGTTTGTGCATTTACAATATTCATTGATTTTTGCCATTGAAAAACATGTTTTTCATATACCAGAAATGTTTGAAGCTACTGACTGAATGAAAGGAGCTGGCATCTCACTCTCTTTGAATCTCCTTTATCATGCTAGGATTAACAGGAAAAAGCAAAAAATTTCAGAATTGCACCTTGCAATGTGGAGATATTACTGTTTGTGCATTTACAATATTCATTGATTTTTGCCATTGAAAAACATGTTTTTCATATACCAGAAATGTTTGAAGCTACTGACTGAATGAAAGGAGCTGGCATCTCACTCTCTTTGAATCTTCTTTATCATGCTAGGATTAACAGGAAAAAGCAAAAAATTTCAGAATTGCACCTTGCAATGTGGAGATATTACTGTTTGTGCATTTACAATATTCATTGATTTTTGCCATTGAAAAACGTCCAGAAATGTTTGAAGCTACTGACTGAATGAAAGGAGCTGGCATCTCACTCTCTTTGAATCTTCTTTATCATGCTAGGATTAGCAGGAAAAAGCAAAAAATTTCAGAATTGCACCTTGCAATGTGGAGATATTACTGTTTGTGCATTTACAATATTCATTGATTTTTGCCATTGAAAAACATGTTTTTCATATACCAGAAATGTTTGAAGCTACTGACTGAATGAAAGGAGCTGGCATCTCACTCTCTTTGAATCTTCTTTATCATGCTAGGATTAGCAGGAAAAAGCAAAAAATTTCAGAATTGCACCTTGCAATGTGGAGATATTACTGTTTGTGCATTTACAATATTCATTGATTTTTGCCATTGAAAAACATGTTTTTCATATACCAGAAATGTTTGAAGCTACTGACTGAATGAAAGGAGCTGGCATCTCACTCTCTTTGAATCTTCTTTATCATGCTAGGATTAGCAGGAAAAAGCAAAAAATTTCAGAATTGCACCTTGCAATGTGGAGATATTACTGTTTGTGCATTTACAATATTCATTGATTTTTGCCATTGAAATACATGTTTTTCATATACCAGAAATGTTTGAAGCTACTGACTGAATGAAAGGAGCTGGCATCTAACTCTCTTTGAATCTTCTTTATCATGCTAGGATTAGCAGGAAAAAGCAAAAAATTTCAGAATTGCACCTTGCAATGTGGAGATATTACTGTTTGTGCATTTACAATATTCATTGATTTTTGCCATTGAAAAACATGTTTTTCATATACCAGAAATGTTTGAAGCTACTGACTGAATGAAAGGAGCTGGCATCTCACTCTCTTTGAATCTTCTTTATCATGCTAGGATTAGCAGGAAAAAGCAAAAAATTTCAGAATTGCACCTTGCAATGTGGAGATATTACTGTTTGTGCATTTACAATATTCATTGATTTTTGCCATTGAAAAACATGTTTTTCATATACCAGAAATGTTTGAAGCTACTGACTGAATGAAAGGAGCTGGCATCTCACTCTCTTTAAATCTTCTTTATCATGCTAGGATTAACAGGAAAAAGCAAAAAATTTCAGAATTGCACCTTGCAATGTGGAGATATTACTGTTTGTGCATTTACAATATTCATTGATTTTTGCCATTGAAAAACGTCCAGAAATGTTTGAAGCTACTGACTGAATGAAAGGAGCTGGCATCTCACTCTCTTTGAATCTTCTTTATCATGCTAGGATTAGCAGGAAAAAGCAAAAAACTTCAGAATTGCACCTTACAATGTGGAGATATTACTGTTTGTGCATTTACAATATTCATTGATTTTTGCCATTGAAAAACATGTTTTTCATATACCAGAAATGTTTGAAGCTACTGACTGAATGAAAGGAGCTGGCATCTCACTCTCTTTGAATCTTCTTTATCATGCTAGGATTAACAGGAAAAAGCAAAAAATTTCAGAATTGCACCTTGCAATGTGGAGATATTACTGTTTGTGCATTTACAATATTCATTGATTTTTGCCATTGAAAAACGTCCAGAAATGTTTGAAGCTACTGACTGAATGAAAGGAGCTGGCATCTCACTCTCTTTGAATCTTCTTTATCATGCTAGGATTAGCAGGAAAAAGCAAAAAATTTCAGAATTGCACCTTGCAATGTGGAGATATTACTGTTTGTGCATTTACAATATTCATTGATTTTTGCCATTGAAAAACATGTTTTACATATACCAGAAATGTTTGAAGCTACTGACTGAATGAAAGGAGCTGGCATCTCACTCTCTTTGAATCTTCTTTATCATGCTAGGATTAACAGGAAAAAGCAAAAAATTTCAGAATTGCACCTTGCAATGTGGAGATATTACTGTTTGTGCATTTACAATATTCATTGATTTTTGACATTGAAAAACGTCCAGAAATGTTTGAAGCTACTGACTGAATGAAAGGAGCTGGCATCTCACTCTCTTTGAATCTTCTTTATCATGCTAGGATTAGCAGGAAAAAGCAAAAAATTTCAGAATTGCATCTTGCAATGTGGAGATATTACTGTTTGTGCATTTACAATATTCATTGATTTTTGCCATTGAAAAACATGTTTTTCATATACCAGAAATGTTTGAAGCTACTGACTGAATGAAAGGAGCTGGCATCTCACTCTCTTTGAATCTTCTTTATCATGCTAGGATTAGCAGGAAAAAGCAAAAAATTTCAGAATTGCACCTTGCAATGTGGAGATATTACTGTTTGTGCATTTACAATATTCATTGATTTTTGCCATTGAAAAACATGTTTTTCATATACCAGAAATGTTTGAAGCTACTGACTGAATGAAAGGAGCTGGCATCTCACTCTCTTTGAATCTTCTTTATCATGCTAGGATTAACAGGAAAAAGCAAAAAATTTCAGAATTGCACCTTGCAATGTGGAGATATTACTGTTTGTGCATTTACAATATTCATTGATTTTTGCCATTGAAAAACATGTTTTTCATATACCAGAAATGTTTGAAGCTACTGACTGAATGAAAGGAGCTGGCATCTCACTCTCTTTGAATCTTCTTTATCATGCTAGGATTAGCAGGAAAAAGCAAAAAATTTCAGAATTGCACCTTGCAATGTGGAGATATTACTGTTTGTGCATTTACAATATTCATTGATTTTTGCCATTGAAAAACATGTTTTTCATATACCAGAAATGTTTGAAGCTACTGACTGAATGAAAGGAGCTGGCATCTCACTCTCTTTGAATCTTCTTTATCATGCTAGGATTAGCAGGAAAAAACAAAAAATTTCAGAATTGCACCTTGCAATGTGGAGATATTACTGTTTGTGCATTTACAATATTCATTGATTTTTGCCATTGAAAAACATGTTTTTCATATACCAGAAATGTTTGAAGCTACTGACTGAATGAAAGGAGCTGGCATCTCACTCTCTTTAAATCTTCTTTATCATGCTAGGATTAACAGTAAAAAGCAAAAAATTTCAGAATTGCACCTTGCAATGTGGAGATATTACTGTTTGTGCATTTACAATATTCATTGATTTTTGCCATTGAAAAACGTCCAGAAATGTTTGAAGCTACTGACTGAATGAAAGGAGCTGGCATCTAACTCTCTTTGAATCTTCTTTATCATGCTAGGATTAGCAGGCAAAAGCAAAAAATTTCAGAATTGCACCTTGCAATGTGGAGATATTACTGTTTGTGCATTTACAATATTCATTGATTTTTGCCATTGAAAAACATGTTTTTCATATACCAGAAATGTTTGAAGCTACTGACTGAATGAAAGGAGCTGGCATCTCACTCTCTTTGAATCTTCTTTATCATGCTAGGATTAGCAGGAAAAAGCAAAAAATTTCAGAATTGCACCTTGCAATGTGGAGATATTACTGTTTGTGCATTTACAATATTCATTGATTTTTGCCATTGAAAAACATGTTTTTCATATACCAGAAATGTTTGAAGCTACTGACTGAATGAAAGGAGCTGGCATCTCACTCTCTTTAAATCTTCTTTATCATGCTAGGATTAACAGGAAAAAGCAAAAAATTTCAGAATTGCACCTTGCAATGTGGAGATATTACTGTTTGTGCATTTACAATATTCATTGATTTTTGCCATTGAAAAACGTCCAGAAATGTTTGAAGCTACTGACTGAATGAAAGGAGCTGGCATCTCACTCTCTTTGAATCTTCTTTATCATGCTAGGATTAGCAGGAAAAAGCAAAAAACTTCAGAATTGCACCTTGCAATGTGGAGATATTACTGTTTGTGCATTTACAATATTCATTGATTTTTGCCATTGAAAAACATGTTTTTCATATACCAGAAATGTTTGAAGCTACTGACTGAATGAAAGGAGCTGGCATCTCACTCTCTTTGAATCTTCTTTATCATGCTAGGATTAACAGGAAAAAGCAAAAAATTTCAGAATTGCACCTTGCAATGTGGAGATATTACTGTTTGTGCATTTACAATATTCATTGATTTTTGCCATTGAAAAACGTCCAGAAATGTTTGAAGCTACTGACTGAATGAAAGGAGCTGGCATCTCACTCTCTTTGAATCTTCTTTATCATGCTAGGATTAGCAGGAAAAAGCAAAAAATTTCAGAATTGCACCTTGCAATGTGGAGATATTACTGTTTGTGCATTTACAATATTCATTGATTTTTGCCATTGAAAAACATGTTTTTCATATACCAGAAATGTTTGAAGCTACTGACTGAATGAAAGGAGCTGGCATCTCACTCTCTTTGAATCTCCTTTATCATGCTAGGATTAACAGGAAAAAGCAAAAAATTTCAGAATTGCACCTTGCAATGTGGAGATATTACTGTTTGTGCATTTACAATATTCATTGATTTTTGCCATTGAAAAACATGTTTTTCATATACCAGAAATGTTTGAAGCTACTGACTGAATGAAAGGAGCTGGCATCTCACTCTCTTTGAATCTTCTTTATCATGCTAGGATTAACAGGAAAAAGCAAAAAATTTCAGAATTGCACCTTGCAATGTGGAGATATTACTGTTTGTGCATTTACAATATTCATTGATTTTTGCCATTGAAAAACGTCCAGAAATGTTTGAAGCTACTGACTGAATGAAAGGAGCTGGCATCTCACTCTCTTTGAATCTTCTTTATCATGCTAGGATTAGCAGGAAAAAGCAAAAAATTTCAGAATTGCAAATTGCAATGTGGAGATATTACTGTTTGTGCATTTACAATATTCATTGATTTTTGCCATTGAAAAACATGTTTTTCATATACCAGAAATGTTTGAAGCTACTGACTGAATGAAAGGAGCTGGCATCTCACTCTCTTTGAATCTCCTTTATCATGCTAGGATTAACAGGAAAAAGCAAAAAATTTCAGAATTGCACCTTGCAATGTGGAGATATTACTGTTTGTGCATTTACAATATTCATTGATTTTTGCCATTGAAAAACATGTTTTTCATATACCAGAAATGTTTGAAGCTACTGACTGAATGAAAGGAGCTGGCATCTCACTCTCTTTGAATCTTCTTTATCATGCTAGGATTAACAGGAAAAAGCAAAAAATTTCAGAATTGCACCTTGCAATGTGGAGATATTACTGTTTGTGCATTTACAATATTCATTGATTTTTGCCATTGAAAAACGTCCAGAAATGTTTGAAGCTACTGACTGAATGAAAGGAGCTGGCATCTCACTCTCTTTGAATCTTCTTTATCATGCTAGGATTAGCAGGAAAAAGCAAAAAATTTCAGAATTGCACCTTGCAATGTGGAGATATTACTGTTTGTGCATTTACAATATTCATTGATTTTTGCCATTGAAAAACATGTTTTTCATATACCAGAAATGTTTGAAGCTACTGACTGAATGAAAGGAGCTGGCATCTCACTCTCTTTGAATCTTCTTTATCATGCTAGGATTAGCAGGAAAAAGCAAAAAACTTCAGAATTGCACCTTGCAATGTGGAGATATTACTGTTTGTGCATTTACAATATTCATTGATTTTTGCCATTGAAAAACATGTTTTTCATATACCAGAAATGTTTGAAGCTACTGACTGAATGAAAGGAGCTGGCATCTCACTCTCTTTGAATCTTCTTTATCATGCTAGGATTAACAGGAAAAAGCAAAAAATTTCAGAATTGCACCTTGCAATGTGGAGATATTACTGTTTGTGCATTTACAATATTCATTGATTTTTGCCATTGAAAAACGTCCAGAAATGTTTGAAGCTACTGACTGAATGAAAGGAGCTGGCATCTCACTCTCTTTGAATCTTCTTTATCATGCTAGGATTAGCAGGAAAAAGCAAAAAATTTCAGAATTGCACCTTGCAATGTGGAGATATTACTGTTTGTGCATTTACAATATTCATTGATTTTTGCCATTGAAAAACATGTTTTTCATATACCAGAAATGTTTGAAGCTACTGACTGAATGAAAGGAGCTGGCATCTCACTCTCTTTGAATCTCCTTTATCATGCTAGGATTAACAGGAAAAAGCAAAAAATTTCAGAATTGCACCTTGCAATGTGGAGATATTACTGTTTGTGCATTTACAATATTCATTGATTTTTGCCATTGAAAAACATGTTTTTCATATACCAGAAATGTTTGAAGCTACTGACTGAATGAAAGGAGCTGGCATCTCACTCTCTTTGAATCTTCTTTATCATGCTAGGATTAACAGGAAAAAGCAAAAAATTTCAGAATTGCACCTTGCAATGTGGAGATATTACTGTTTGTGCATTTACAATATTCATTGATTTTTGCCATTGAAAAACGTCCAGAAATGTTTGAAGCTACTGACTGAATGAAAGGAGCTGGCATCTCACTCTCTTTGAATCTTCTTTATCATGCTAGGATTAGCAGGAAAAAGCAAAAAATTTCAGAATTGCAAATTGCAATGTGGAGATATTACTGTTTGTGCATTTACAATATTCATTGATTTTTGCCATTGAAAAACATGTTTTTCATATACCAGAAATGTTTGAAGCTACTGACTGAATGAAAGGAGCTGGCATCTCACTCTCTTTGAATCTCCTTTATCATGCTAGGATTAACAGGAAAAAGCAAAAAATTTCAGAATTGCACCTTGCAATGTGGAGATATTACTGTTTGTGCATTTACAATATTCATTGATTTTTGCCATTGAAAAACATGTTTTTCATATACCAGAAATGTTTGAAGCTACTGACTGAATGAAAGGAGCTGGCATCTCACTCTCTTTGAATCTTCTTTATCATGCTAGGATTAACAGGAAAAAGCAAAAAATTTCAGAATTGCACCTTGCAATGTGGAGATATTACTGTTTGTGCATTTACAATATTCATTGATTTTTGCCATTGAAAAACGTCCAGAAATGTTTGAAGCTACTGACTGAATGAAAGGAGCTGGCATCTCACTCTCTTTGAATCTTCTTTATCATGCTAGGATTAGCAGGAAAAAGCAAAAAATTTCAGAATTGCACCTTGCAATGTGGAGATATTACTGTTTGTGCATTTACAATATTCATTGATTTTTGCCATTGAAAAACATGTTTTTCATATACCAGAAATGTTTGAAGCTACTGACTGAATGAAAGGAGCTGGCATCTCACTCTCTTTGAATCTTCTTTATCATGCTAGGATTAGCAGGAAAAAGCAAAAAATTTCAGAATTGCACCTTGCAATGTGGAGATATTACTGTTTGTGCATTTACAATATTCATTGATTTTTGCCATTGAAAAACATGTTTTTCATATACCAGAAATGTTTGAAGCTACTGACTGAATGAAAGGAGCTGGCATCTCACTCTCTTTGAATCTTCTTTATCATGCTAGGATTAGCAGGAAAAAGCAAAAAATTTCAGAATTGCACCTTGCAATGTGGAGATATTACTGTTTGTGCATTTACAATATTCATTGATTTTTGCCATTGAAATACATGTTTTTCATATACCAGAAATGTTTGAAGCTACTGACTGAATGAAAGGAGCTGGCATCTAACTCTCTTTGAATCTTCTTTATCATGCTAGGATTAGCAGGAAAAAGCAAAAAATTTCAGAATTGCACCTTGCAATGTGGAGATATTACTGTTTGTGCATTTACAATATTCATTGATTTTTGCCATTGAAAAACATGTTTTTCATATACCAGAAATGTTTGAAGCTACTGACTGAATGAAAGGAGCTGGCATCTCACTCTCTTTGAATCTTCTTTATCATGCTAGGATTAGCAGGAAAAAGCAAAAAATTTCAGAATTGCACCTTGCAATGTGGAGATATTACTGTTTGTGCATTTACAATATTCATTGATTTTTGCCATTGAAAAACATGTTTTTCATATACCAGAAATGTTTGAAGCTACTGACTGAATGAAAGGAGCTGGCATCTCACTCTCTTTAAATCTTCTTTATCATGCTAGGATTAACAGGAAAAAGCAAAAAATTTCAGAATTGCACCTTGCAATGTGGAGATATTACTGTTTGTGCATTTACAATATTCATTGATTTTTGCCATTGAAAAACGTCCAGAAATGTTTGAAGCTACTGACTGAATGAAAGGAGCTGGCATCTCACTCTCTTTGAATCTTCTTTATCATGCTAGGATTAGCAGGAAAAAGCAAAAAACTTCAGAATTGCACCTTGGAATGTGGAGATATTACTGTTTGTGCATTTACAATATTCATTGATTTTTGCCATTGAAAAACATGTTTTTCATATACCAGAAATGTTTGAAGCTACTGACTGAATGAAAGGAGCTGGCATCTCACTCTCTTTGAATCTTCTTTATCATGCTAGGATTAACAGGAAAAAGCAAAAAATTTCAGAATTGCACCTTGCAATGTGGAGATATTACTGTTTGTGCATTTACAATATTCATTGATTTTTGCCATTGAAAAACGTCCAGAAATGTTTGAAGCTACTGACTGAATGAAAGGAGCTGGCATCTCACTCTCTTTGAATCTTCTTTATCATGCTAGGATTAGCAGGAAAAAGCAAAAAATTTCAGAATTGCACCTTGCAATGTGGAGATATTACTGTTTGTGCATTTACAATATTCATTGATTTTTGCCATTGAAAAACATGTTTTACATATACCAGAAATGTTTGAAGCTACTGACTGAATGAAAGGAGCTGGCATCTCACTCTCTTTGAATCTTCTTTATCATGCTAGGATTAACAGGAAAAAGCAAAAAATTTCAGAATTGCACCTTGCAATGTGGAGATATTACTGTTTGTGCATTTACAATATTCATTGATTTTTGACATTGAAAAACGTCCAGAAATGTTTGAAGCTACTGACTGAATGAAAGGAGCTGGCATCTCACTCTCTTTGAATCTTCTTTATCATGCTAGGATTAGCAGGAAAAAGCAAAAAATTTCAGAATTGCATCTTGCAATGTGGAGATATTACTGTTTGTGCATTTACAATATTCATTGATTTTTGCCATTGAAAAACATGTTTTTCATATACCAGAAATGTTTGAAGCTACTGACTGAATGAAAGGAGCTGGCATCTCACTCTCTTTGAATCTTCTTTATCATGCTAGGATTAGCAGGAAAAAGCAAAAAATTTCAGAATTGCACCTTGCAATGTGGAGATATTACTGTTTGTGCATTTACAATATTCATTGATTTTTGCCATTGAAAAACATGTTTTTCATATACCAGAAATGTTTGAAGCTACTGACTGAATGAAAGGAGCTGGCATCTCACTCTCTTTGAATCTTCTTTATCATGCTAGGATTAACAGGAAAAAGCAAAAAATTTCAGAATTGCACCTTGCAATGTGGAGATATTACTGTTTGTGCAATTACAATATTCATTGATTTTTGCCATTGAAAAACATGTTTTTCATATACCAGAAATGTTTGAAGCTACTGACTGAATGAAAGGAGCTGGCATCTCACTCTCTTTGAATCTTCTTTATCATGCTAGGATTAGCAGGAAAAAGCAAAAAATTTCAGAATTGCACCTTGCAATGTGGAGATATTACTGTTTGTGCATTTACAATATTCATTGATTTTTGCCATTGAAAAACATGTTTTTCATATACCAGAAATGTTTGAAGCTACTGACTGAATGAAAGGAGCTGGCATCTCACTCTCTTTGAATCTTCTTTATCATGCTAGGATTAGCAGGAAAAAGCAAAAAATTTCAGAATTGCACCTTGCAATGTGGAGATATTACTGTTTGTGCATTTACAATATTCATTGATTTTTGCCATTGAAAAACATGTTTTTCATATACCAGAAATGTTTGAAGCTACTGACTGAATGAAAGGAGCTGGCATCTCACTCTCTTTAAATCTTCTTTATCATGCTAGGATTAACAGGAAAAAGCAAAAAATTTCAGAATTGCACCTTGCAATGTGGAGATATTACTGTTTGTGCATTTACAATATTCATTGATTTTTGCCATTGAAAAACGTCCAGAAATGTTTGAAGCTACTGACTGAATGAAAGGAGCTGGCATCTAACTCTCTTTGAATCTTCTTTATCATGCTAGGATTAGCAGGAAAAAGCAAAAAATTTCAGAATTGCACCTTGCAATGTGGAGATATTACTGTTTGTGCATTTACAATATTCATTGATTTTTGCCATTGAAAAACATGTTTTTCATATACCAGAAATGTTTGAAGCTACTGACTGAATGAAAGGAGCTGGCATCTCACTCTCTTTGAATCTTCTTTATCATGCTAGGATTAGCAGGAAAAAGCAAAAAATTTCAGAATTGCACCTTGCAATGTGGAGATATTACTGTTTGTGCATTTACAATATTCATTGATTTTTGCCATTGAAAAACATGTTTTTCATATACCAGAAATGTTTGAAGCTACTGACTGAATGAAAGGAGCTGGCATCTCACTCTCTTTAAATCTTCTTTATCATGCTAGGATTAACAGGAAAAAGCAAAAAATTTCAGAATTGCACCTTGCAATGTGGAGATATTACTGTTTGTGCATTTACAATATTCATTGATTTTTGCCATTGAAAAACGTCCAGAAATGTTTGAAGCTACTGACTGAATGAAAGGAGCTGGCATCTCACTCTCTTTGAATCTTCTTTATCATGCTAGGATTAGCAGGAAAAAGCAAAAAATTTCAGAATTGCACCTTGCAATGTGGAGATATTACTGTTTGTGCATTTACAATATTCATTGATTTTTGCCATTGAAAAACATGTTTTTCATATACCAGAAATGTTTGAAGCTACTGACTGAATGAAAGGAGCTGGCATCTCACTCTCTTTGAATCTCCTTTATCATGCTAGGATTAACAGGAAAAAGCAAAAAATTTCAGAATTGCACCTTGCAATGTGGAGATATTACTGTTTGTGCATTTACAATATTCATTGATTTTTGCCATTGAAAAACATGTTTTTCATATACCAGAAATGTTTGAAGCTACTGACTGAATGAAAGGAGCTGGCATCTCACTCTCTTTGAATCTTCTTTATCATGCTAGGATTAACAGGAAAAAGCAAAAAATTTCAGAATTGCACCTTGCAATGTGGAGATATTACTGTTTGTGCATTTACAATATTCATTGATTTTTGCCATTGAAAAACGTCCAGAAATGTTTGAAGCTACTGACTGAATGAAAGGAGCTGGCATCTCACTCTCTTTGAATCTTCTTTATCATGCTAGGATTAGCAGGAAAAAGCAAAAAATTTCAGAATTGCAAATTGCAATGTGGAGATATTACTGTTTGTGCATTTACAATATTCATTGATTTTTGCCATTGAAAAACATGTTTTTCATATACCAGAAATGTTTGAAGCTACTGACTGAATGAAAGGAGCTGGCATCTCACTCTCTTTGAATCTCCTTTATCATGCTAGGATTAACAGGAAAAAGCAAAAAATTTCAGAATTGCACCTTGCAATGTGGAGATATTACTGTTTGTGCATTTACAATATTCATTGATTTTTGCCATTGAAAAACATGTTTTTCATATACCAGAAATGTTTGAAGCTACTGACTGAATGAAAGGAGCTGGCATCTCACTCTCTTTGAATCTTCTTTATCATGCTAGGATTAACAGGAAAAAGCAAAAAATTTCAGAATTGCACCTTGCAATGTGGAGATATTACTGTTTGTGCATTTACAATATTCATTGATTTTTGCCATTGAAAAACGTCCAGAAATGTTTGAAGCTACTGACTGAATGAAAGGAGCTGGCATCTCACTCTCTTTGAATCTTCTTTATCATGCTAGGATTAGCAGGAAAAAGCAAAAAATTTCAGAATTGCACCTTGCAATGTGGAGATATTACTGTTTGTGCATTTACAATATTCATTGATTTTTGCCATTGAAAAACATGTTTTTCATATACCAGAAATGTTTGAAGCTACTGACTGAATGAAAGGAGCTGGCATCTCACTCTCTTTGAATCTTCTTTATCATGCTAGGATTAGCAGGAAAAAGCAAAAAATTTCAGAATTGCACCTTGCAATGTGGAGATATTACTGTTTGTGCATTTACAATATTCATTGATTTTTGCCATTGAAAAACATGTTTTTCATATACCAGAAATGTTTGAAGCTACTGACTGAATGAAAGGAGCTGGCATCTCACTCTCTTTGAATCTTCTTTATCATGCTAGGATTAGCAGGAAAAAGCAAAAAATTTCAGAATTGCACCTTGCAATGTGGAGATATTACTGTTTGTGCATTTACAATATTCATTGATTTTTGCCATTGAAATACATGTTTTTCATATACCAGAAATGTTTGAAGCTACTGACTGAATGAAAGGAGCTGGCATCTAACTCTCTTTGAATCTTCTTTATCATGCTAGGATTAGCAGGAAAAAGCAAAAAATTTCAGAATTGCACCTTGCAATGTGGAGATATTACTGTTTGTGCATTTACAATATTCATTGATTTTTGCCATTGAAAAACATGTTTTTCATATACCAGAAATGTTTGAAGCTACTGACTGAATGAAAGGAGCTGGCATCTCACTCTCTTTGAATCTTCTTTATCATGCTAGGATTAGCAGGAAAAAGCAAAAAATTTCAGAATTGCACCTTGCAATGTGGAGATATTACTGTTTGTGCATTTACAATATTCATTGATTTTTGCCATTGAAAAACATGTTTTTCATATACCAGAAATGTTTGAAGCTACTGACTGAATGAAAGGAGCTGGCATCTCACTCTCTTTAAATCTTCTTTATCATGCTAGGATTAACAGGAAAAAGCAAAAAATTTCAGAATTGCACCTTGCAATGTGGAGATATTACTGTTTGTGCATTTACAATATTCATTGATTTTTGCCATTGAAAAACGTCCAGAAATGTTTGAAGCTACTGACTGAATGAAAGGAGCTGGCATCTCACTCTCTTTGAATCTTCTTTATCATGCTAGGATTAGCAGGAAAAAGCAAAAAACTTCAGAATTGCACCTTGGAATGTGGAGATATTACTGTTTGTGCATTTACAATATTCATTGATTTTTGCCATTGAAAAACATGTTTTTCATATACCAGAAATGTTTGAAGCTACTGACTGAATGAAAGGAGCTGGCATCTCACTCTCTTTGAATCTTCTTTATCATGCTAGGATTAACAGGAAAAAGCAAAAAATTTCAGAATTGCACCTTGCAATGTGGAGATATTACTGTTTGTGCATTTACAATATTCATTGATTTTTGCCATTGAAAAACGTCCAGAAATGTTTGAAGCTACTGACTGAATGAAAGGAGCTGGCATCTCACTCTCTTTGAATCTTCTTTATCATGCTAGGATTAGCAGGAAAAAGCAAAAAATTTCAGAATTGCACCTTGCAATGTGGAGATATTACTGTTTGTGCATTTACAATATTCATTGATTTTTGCCATTGAAAAACATGTTTTACATATACCAGAAATGTTTGAAGCTACTGACTGAATGAAAGGAGCTGGCATCTCACTCTCTTTGAATCTTCTTTATCATGCTAGGATTAACAGGAAAAAGCAAAAAATTTCAGAATTGCACCTTGCAATGTGGAGATATTACTGTTTGTGCATTTACAATATTCATTGATTTTTGACATTGAAAAACGTCCAGAAATGTTTGAAGCTACTGACTGAATGAAAGGAGCTGGCATCTCACTCTCTTTGAATCTTCTTTATCATGCTAGGATTAGCAGGAAAAAGCAAAAAATTTCAGAATTGCATCTTGCAATGTGGAGATATTACTGTTTGTGCATTTACAATATTCATTGATTTTTGCCATTGAAAAACATGTTTTTCATATACCAGAAATGTTTGAAGCTACTGACTGAATGAAAGGAGCTGGCATCTCACTCTCTTTGAATCTTCTTTATCATGCTAGGATTAGCAGGAAAAAGCAAAAAATTTCAGAATTGCACCTTGCAATGTGGAGATATTACTGTTTGTGCATTTACAATATTCATTGATTTTTGCCATTGAAAAACATGTTTTTCATATACCAGAAATGTTTGAAGCTACTGACTGAATGAAAGGAGCTGGCATCTCACTCTCTTTGAATCTTCTTTATCATGCTAGGATTAACAGGAAAAAGCAAAAAATTTCAGAATTGCACCTTGCAATGTGGAGATATTACTGTTTGTGCAATTACAATATTCATTGATTTTTGCCATTGAAAAACATGTTTTTCATATACCAGAAATGTTTGAAGCTACTGACTGAATGAAAGGAGCTGGCATCTCACTCTCTTTGAATCTTCTTTATCATGCTAGGATTAGCAGGAAAAAGCAAAAAATTTCAGAATTGCACCTTGCAATGTGGAGATATTACTGTTTGTGCATTTACAATATTCATTGATTTTTGCCATTGAAAAACATGTTTTTCATATACCAGAAATGTTTGAAGCTACTGACTGAATGAAAGGAGCTGGCATCTCACTCTCTTTGAATCTTCTTTATCATGCTAGGATTAGCAGGAAAAAGCAAAAAATTTCAGAATTGCACCTTGCAATGTGGAGATATTACTGTTTGTGCATTTACAATATTCATTGATTTTTGCCATTGAAAAACATGTTTTTCATATACCAGAAATGTTTGAAGCTACTGACTGAATGAAAGGAGCTGGCATCTCACTCTCTTTAAATCTTCTTTATCATGCTAGGATTAACAGGAAAAAGCAAAAAATTTCAGAATTGCACCTTGCAATGTGGAGATATTACTGTTTGTGCATTTACAATATTCATTGATTTTTGCCATTGAAAAACGTCCAGAAATGTTTGAAGCTACTGACTGAATGAAAGGAGCTGGCATCTAACTCTCTTTGAATCTTCTTTATCATGCTAGGATTAGCAGGAAAAAGCAAAAAATTTCAGAATTGCACCTTGCAATGTGGAGATATTACTGTTTGTGCATTTACAATATTCATTGATTTTTGCCATTGAAAAACATGTTTTTCATATACCAGAAATGTTTGAAGCTACTGACTGAATGAAAGGAGCTGGCATCTCACTCTCTTTGAATCTTCTTTATCATGCTAGGATTAGCAGGAAAAAGCAAAAAATTTCAGAATTGCACCTTGCAATGTGGAGATATTACTGTTTGTGCATTTACAATATTCATTGATTTTTGCCATTGAAAAACATGTTTTTCATATACCAGAAATGTTTGAAGCTACTGACTGAATGAAAGGAGCTGGCATCTCACTCTCTTTAAATCTTCTTTATCATGCTAGGATTAACAGGAAAAAGCAAAAAATTTCAGAATTGCACCTTGCAATGTGGAGATATTACTGTTTGTGCATTTACAATATTCATTGATTTTTGCCATTGAAAAACGTCCAGAAATGTTTGAAGCTACTGACTGAATGAAAGGAGCTGGCATCTCACTCTCTTTGAATCTTCTTTATCATGCTAGGATTAGCAGGAAAAAGCAAAAAACTTCAGAATTGCACCTTGCAATGTGGAGATATTACTGTTTGTGCATTTACAATATTCATTGATTTTTGCCATTGAAAAACATGTTTTTCATATACCAGAAATGTTTGAAGCTACTGACTGAATGAAAGGAGCTGGCATCTCACTCTCTTTGAATCTTCTTTATCATGCTAGGATTAACAGGAAAAAGCAAAAAATTTCAGAATTGCACCTTGCAATGTGGAGATATTACTGTTTGTGCATTTACAATATTCATTGATTTTTGCCATTGAAAAACGTCCAGAAATGTTTGAAGCTACTGACTGAATGAAAGGAGCTGGCATCTCACTCTCTTTGAATCTTCTTTATCATGCTAGGATTAGCAGGAAAAAGCAAAAAATTTCAGAATTGCAAATTGCAATGTGGAGATATTACTGTTTGTGCATTTACAATATTCATTGATTTTTGCCATTGAAAAACATGTTTTTCATATACCAGAAATGTTTGAAGCTACTGACTGAATGAAAGGAGCTGGCATCTCACTCTCTTTGAATTTTCTTTATCATGCTAGGATTAGCAGGAAAAAGCAAAAAATTTCAGAATTGCACCTTGCAATGTGGAGATATTACTGTTTGTGCATTTACAATATTCATTGATTTTTGCCATTGAAAAACATGTTTTTCATATACCAGAAATGTTTGAAGCTACTGACTGAATGAAAGGAGCTGGCATCTCACTCTCTTTAAATCTTCTTTATCATGCTAGGATTAACAGGAAAAAGCAAAAAATTTCAGAATTGCACCTTGCAATGTGGAGATATTACTGTTTGTGCATTTACAATATTCATTGATTTTTGCCATTGAAAAACGTCCAGAAATGTTTGAAGCTACTGACTGAATGAAAGGAGCTGGCATCTCACTCTCTTTGAATCTTCTTTATCATGCTAGGATTAGCAGGAAAAAGCAAAAAATTTCAGAATTGCACCTTGCAATGTGGAGATATTACTGTTTGTGCATTTACAATATTCATTGATTTTTGCCATTGAAAAACATGTTTTTCACATACCAGAAATGTTTGAAGCTACTGACTGAATGAAAGGAGCTGGCATCTCACTCTCTTTGAATCTTCTTTATCATGCTAGGATTAGCAGGAAAAAGCAAAAAATTTCAGAATTGCACCTTGCAATGTGGAGATATTACTGTTTGTGCATTTACAATATTCATTGATTTTTGCCATTGAAAAACATGTTTTTCATATACCAGAAATGTTTGAAGCTACTGACTGAATGAAAGGAGCTGGCATCTCACTCTCTTTAAATCTTCTTTATCATGCTAGGATTAACAGGAAAAAGCAAAAAATTTCAGAATTGCACCTTGCAATGTGGAGATATTACTGTTTGTGCATTTACAATATTCATTGATTTTTGCCATTGAAAAACGTCCAGAAATGTTTGAAGCTACTGACTGAATGAAAGGAGCTGGCATCTCACTCTCTTTGAATCTTCTTTATCATGCTAGGATTAGCAGGAAAAAGCAAAAAATTTCAGAATTGCACCTTGCAATGTGGAGATATTACTGTTTGTGCATTTACAATATTCATTGATTTTTGCCATTGAAAAACCATGTTATTCATATACCAGAAGTGTTTGAAGCTACTGACTGAATGAAAGGAGCTGGCATCTCACTCTCTTTGAATCTTCTTTATCATGCTAGGATTAGCAGGAAAAAGCAAAAAATTTCCGAATTGCACCTTGCAATGTGGAGATATTACTGTTTGTGCATTTACAATATTCATTGATTTTTGCCATTGAAAAACATGTTTTTCATATACCAGAAATGTTTGAAGCTACTGACTGAATGAAAGGAGCTGGCATCTCACTCTCTTTAAATCTTCTTTATAATGCTAGGATTAACAGGAAAAAGCAAAAAATTTCAGAATTGCACCTTGCAATGTGGAGATATTACTGTTTGTGCATTTACAATATTCATTGATTTTTGCCATTGAAAAACGTCCAGAAATGTTTGAAGCTACTGACTGAATGAAAGGAGCTGGCATCTCACTCTCTTTGAATCTTCTTTATCATGCTAGGATTAGCAGGAAAAAGCAAAAAATTTCAGAATTGCACCTTGCAATGTGGAGATATTACTGTTTGTGCATTTACAATATTCATTGATTTTTGCCATTGAAAAACATGTTTTTCATATACCAGAAATGTTTGAAGCTACTGACTGAATGAAAGGAGCTGGCATCTCACTCTCTTTGAATTTTCTTTATCATGCTAGGATTAGCAGGAAAAAGCAAAAAATTTCAGAATTGCACCTTGCAATGTGGAGATATTACTGTTTGTGCATTTACAATATTCATTGATTTTTGCCATTGAAAAACATGTTTTTCATATACCAGAAATGTTTGAAGCTACTGACTGAATGAAAGGAGCTGGCATCTCACTCTCTTTAAATCTTCTTTATCATGCTAGGATTAACAGGAAAAAGCAAAAAATTTCAGAATTGCACCTTGCAATGTGGAGATATTACTGTTTGTGCATTTACAATATTCATTGATTTTTGCCATTGAAAAACGTCCAGAAATGTTTGAAGCTACTGACTGAATGAAAGGAGCTGGCATCTCACTCTCTTTGAATCTTCTTTATCATGCTAGGATTAGCAGGAAAAAGCAAAAAATTTCAGAATTGCACCTTGCAATGTGGAGATATTACTGTTTGTGCATTTACAATATTCATTGATTTTTGCCATTGAAAAACATGTTTTTCACATACCAGAAATGTTTGAAGCTACTGACTGAATGAAAGGAGCTGGCATCTCACTCTCTTTGAATCTTCTTTATCATGCTAGGATTAGCAGGAAAAAGCAAAAAATTTCAGAATTGCACCTTGCAATGTGGAGATATTACTGTTTGTGCATTTACAATATTCATTGATTTTTGCCATTGAAAAACATGTTTTTCATATACCAGAAATGTTTGAAGCTACTGACTGAATGAAAGGAGCTGGCATCTCACTCTCTTTAAATCTTCTTTATCATGCTAGGATTAACAGGAAAAAGCAAAAAATTTCAGAATTGCACCTTGCAATGTGGAGATATTACTGTTTGTGCATTTACAATATTCATTGATTTTTGCCATTGAAAAACGTCCAGAAATGTTTGAAGCTACTGACTGAATGAAAGGAGCTGGCATCTCACTCTCTTTGAATCTTCTTTATCATGCTAGGATTAGCAGGAAAAAGCAAAAAATTTCAGAATTGCACCTTGCAATGTGGAGATATTACTGTTTGTGCATTTACAATATTCATTGATTTTTGCCATTGAAAAACCATGTTATTCATATACCAGAAATGTTTGAAGCTACTGACTGAATGAAAGGAGCTGGCATCTCACTCTCTTTGAATCTTCTTTATCATGCTAGGATTAGCAGGAAAAAGCAAAAAATTTCCGAATTGCACCTTGCAATGTGGAGATATTACTGTTTGTGCATTTACAATATTCACTGATTTTTGCCATTGAAAAACATGTTTTTCATATACCAGAAATGTTTGAAGCTACTGACTGAATGAAAGGAGCTGGCATCTCACTCTCTTTGAATCTTCTTTATCATGCTAGGATTAGCAGGAAAAAGCAAAAAATTTCAGAATTGCACCTTGCAATGTGGAGATATTACTGTTTGTGCATTTACAATATTCATTGATTTTTGCCATTGAAAAACATGTTTTTCATATACCAGAAATGTTTGAAGCTACTGACTGAATGAAAGGAGCTGGCATCTCACTCTCTTTAAATCTTCTTTATCATGCTAGGATTAACAGGAAAAAGCAAAAAATTTCAGAATTGCACCTTGCAATGTGGAGATATTACTGTTTGTGCATTTACAATATTCATTGATTTTTGCCATTGAAAAACGTCCAGAAATGTTTGAAGCTACTGACTGAATGAAAGGAGCTGGCATCTCACTCTCTTTGAATCTTCTTTATCATGCTAGGATTAGCAGGAAAAAGCAAAAAATTTCAGAATTGCACCTTGCAATGTGGAGATATTACTGTTTGTGCATTTACAATATTCATTGATTTTTGCCATTGAAAAACATGTTTTTCATATACCAGAAATGTTTGAAGCTACTGACTGAATGAAAGGAGCTGGCATCTCACTCTCTTTGAATCTTCTTTATCATGCTAGGATTAACAGGAAAAAGCAAAAAATTTCAGAATTGCACCTTGCAATGTGGAGATATTACTGTTTGTGCATTTACAATATTCATTGATTTTTGCCATTGAAAAACATGTTTTTCATATACCAGAAATGTTTGAAGCTACTGACTGAATGAAAGGAGCTGGCATCTCACTCTCTTTGAATCTTCTTTATCATGCTAGGATTAACAGGAAAAAGCAAAAAATTTCAGAATTGCACCCTGCAATGTGGAGATATTACTGTTTGTGCATTTACAATATTCATTGATTTTTGCCATTGAAAAACGTCCAGAAATGTTTGAAGCTACTGACTGAATGAAAGGAGCTGGCATCTCACTCTCTTTGAATCTTCTTTATCATGCTAGGATTAGCAGGAAAAAGCAAAAAATTTCAGAATTGCACCTTGCAATGTGGAGATATTACTGTTTGTGCATTTACAATATTCATTGATTTTTGCCATTGAAAAACGTCCAGAAATGTTTGAAGCTACTGACTGAATGAAAGGAGCTGGCATCTCACTCTCTTTGAATCTTCTTTATCATGCTAGGATTAGCAGGAAAAAGCAAAAAATTTCAGAATTGCACCTTGCAATGTGGAGATATTACTGTTAGTGCATTTACAATATTCATTGATTTTTGCCATTGAAAAACATGTTTTTCATATACCAGAAATGTTTGAAGCTACTGACTGAATGAAAGGAGCTGGCATCTCACTCTCTTTAAATCTTCTTTATCATGCTAGGATTAACAGGAAAAAGCAAAAAATTTCAGAATTGCACCTTGCAATGTGGAGATATTACTGTTTGTGCATTTACAATATTCATTGATTTTTGCCATTGAAAAACGTCCAGAAATGTTTGAAGCTACTGACTGAATGAAAGGAGCTGGCATCTCACTCTCTTTGAATCTTCCATATCATGCTAGGATTAGCAGGAAAAAGCAAAAAATTTCAGAATTGCACCTTGCAATGTCGAGATATTACTGTTTGTGCATTTACAATATTCATTGATTTTTGCCATTGAAAAACATCATGTTATTCATATACCAGAAATGTTTGAAGCTACTGACTGAATGAAAGGAGCTGGCATCTCACTCTCTTTGAATCTTCTTTATCATGCTAGGATTAGCAGGAAAAAGCAAAAAATTTCCGAATTGCACCTTGCAATGTGGAGATATTACTGTTTGTGCATTTACAATATTCATTGATTTTTGCCATTGAAAAACATGTTTTTCATATACCAGAAATGTTTGAAGCTACTGACTGAATGAAAGGAGCTGGCATCTCACTCTCTTTGAATCTTCTTTATCATGCTAGGATAAGCAGGAAAAAGCAAAAAATTTCAGAATTGCACCTTGCAATGTGGAGATATTACTGTTTGTGCATTTACAATATTCATTGATTTTTGCCATTGAAAAACATGTTTTTCATATACCAGAAATGTTTGAAGCTACTGACTGAATGAAAGGAGCTGGCATCTCACTCTCTTTGAATCTTCTTTATCATGCTAGGATTAACAGGAAAAAGCAAAAAATTTCAGAATTGCACCTTGCAATGTGGAGATATTACTGTTTGTGCATTTACAATATTCATTGATTTTTGCCATTGAAAAACGTCCAGAAATGTTTGAAGCTACTGACTGAATGAAAGGAGCTGGCATCTCACTCTCTTTGAATCTTCTTTATCATGCTAGGATTAGCAGGAAAAAGCAAAAAATTTCCGAATTGCACCTTGCAATGTGGAGATATTACTGTTTGTGCATTTACAATATTCATTGATTTTTGCCATTGAAAAACATGTTTTTCATATACCAGAAATGTTTGAAGCTACTGACTGAATGAAAGGAGCTGGCATCTCACTCTCTTTGAATCTTCTTTATCATGCTAGGATAAGCAGGAAAAAGCAAAAAATTTCAGAATTGCACCTTGCAATGTGGAGATATTACTGTTTGTGCATTTACAATATTCATTGATTTTTGCCATTGAAAAACATGTTTTTCATATACCAGAAATGTTTGAAGCTACTGACTGAATGAAAGGAGCTGGCATCTCACTCTCTTTGAATCTTCTTTATCATGCTAGGATTAACAGGAAAAAGCAAAAAATTTCAGAATTGCACCTTGCAATGTGGAGATATTACTGTTTGTGCATTTACAATATTCATTGATTTTTGCCATTGAAAAACGTCCAGAAATGTTTGAAGCTTCTGACTGAATGAAAGGAGCTGGCATCTCACTCTCTTTGAATCTTCTTTATCATGCTAGGATTAGCAGGAAAAAGCAAAAAATTTCAGAATTGCACCTTGCAATGTGGAGATATTACTGTTTGTGCATTTACAATATTCATTGATTTTTGCCATTGAAAAACATGTTTTTCATATACCAGAAATGTTTGAAGCTACTGACTGAATGAAAGGAGCTGGCATCTCAATCTCTTTGAATCTTCTTTATCATGCTAGGATTAACAGGAAAAAGCAAAAAATTTCAGAATTGCACCTTGCAATGTGGAGATATTACTGTTTGTGCATTTACAATATTCATTGATTTTTGCCATTGAAAAACGTCCAGAAATGTTTGAAGCTACTGACTGAATGAAAGGAGCTGGCATCTCACTCTCTTTGAATCTTCTTTATCATGCTAGGATTAGCAGGAAAAAGCAAAAAATTTCAGAATTGCACCTTGAAATGTGGAGATATTACTGTTTGTGCATTTACAATATTCATTGATTTTTGCCATTGAAAAACATGTTTTTCATATACCAGAAATGTTTGAAGCTACTGACTGAATGAAAGGAGCTGGCATCTCACTCTCTTTGAATCTTCTTTATCATGCTAGGATTAGCAGGAAAAAGCAAAAAATTTCAGAATTGCACCTTGCAATGTGGAGATATTACTGTTTGTGCATTTACAATATTCATTGATTTTTGCCATTGAAAAACATGTTTTTCATATACCAGAAATGTTTGAAGCTACTGACTGAATGAAAGGAGCTGGCATCTCACTCTCTTTGAATCTTCTTTATCATGCTAGGATTAGCAGGAAAAAGCAAAAAATTCAGAATTGCACCTTGCAATGTGGAGATATTACTGTTTGTGCATTTACAATATTCATTGATTTTTGCCATTGAAAAACATGTTTTTCATATACCAGAAATGTTTGAAGCTACTGACTGAATGAAAGGAGCTGGCATCTCACTCTCCTTGAATCTTCTTTATCATGCTAGGATTAGCAGGAAAAAGCAAAAAATTTCAGAATTGCACCTTGCAATGTGGAGATATTACTGTTTGTGCATTTACAATATTCATTGATTTTTGCCATTGAAAAACGTCCAGAAATGTTTGAAGCTACTGACTGAATGAAAGGAGCTGGCATCTCACTTTCTTTGAATCTTCTTTATCATGCTAGGATTAGCAGGAAAAAGCAAAAAATTTCAGAATTGCACCTTGCAATGTGGAGATATTACTGTTTGTGCATTTACAATATTCATTGATTTTTGCCATTGAAAAACATGTTTTTCATATACCAGAAATGTTTGAAGCTACTGACTGAATGAAAGGAGCTGGCATCTCACTCTCTTTGAATCTTCTTTATCATGCTAGGATTAACAGGAAAAAGCAAAAAATTTCAGAATTGCACCTTGCAATGTGGAGATATTACTGTTTGTGCATTTACAATATTCATTGATTTTTGCCATTGAAAAACGTCCAGAAATGTTTGAAGCTACTGACTGAATGAAAGGAGCTGGCATCTCACTCTCTTTGAATCTTCTTTATCATGCTAGGATTAGCAGGAAAAAGCAAAAAATTTCAGAATTGCACCTTGCAATGTGGAGATATTACTGTTTGTGCATTTACAATATTCATTGATTTTTGCCATTGAAAAACATGTTTTTCATATACCAGAAATGTTTGAAGCTACTGACTGAATGAAAGGAGCTGGCATCTCACTCTCTTTGAATCTTCTTTATCATGCTAGGATTAACAGGAAAAAGCAAAAAATTTCAGAATTGCACCTTGCAATGTGGAGATATTACTGTTTGTGCATTTACAATATTCATTGATTTTTGCCATTGAAAAACGTCCAGAAATGTTTGAAGCTACTGACTGAATGAAAGGAGCTGGCATCTCACTCTCTTTGAATCTTCTTTATCATGCTAGGATTAGCAGGAAAAAGCAAAAAATTTCAGAATTGCACCTTGCAATGTGGAGATATTACTGTTTGTGCATTTACAATATTCATTGATTTTTGCCATTGAAAAACATGTTTTTCATATACCAGAAATGTTTGAAGCTACTGACTGAATGAAAGGAGCTGGCATCTCACTCTCTTTGAATCTTCTTTATCATGCTAGGATTAGCAGGAAAAAGCAAAAAATTTCAGAATTGCACCTTGCAATGTGGAGATATTACTGTTTGTGCATTTACAATATTCATTGATTTTTGCCATTGAAAAACATCATGTTATTCATATACCAGAAATGTTTGAAGCTACTGACTGAATGAAAGGAGCTGGCATCTCACTCTCTTTGAATCTTCTTTATCATGCTAGGATTAGCAGGAAAAAGCAAATAAATTCAGAATTGCACCTTGCAATGTGGAGATATTACTGTTTGTGCATTTACAATATTCATTGATTTTTGCCATTGAAAAACATGTTTTTCATATACCAGAAATGTTTGAAGCTACTGACTGAATGAAAGGAGCTGGCATCTCACTCTCCTTGAATCTTCTTTATCATGCTAGGATTAGCAGGAAAAAGCAAAAATTTCAGAATTGCACCTTGCAATGTGGAGATATTACTGTTTGTGCATTTACAATATTCATTGATTTTTGCCATTGAAAAACGTCCAGAAATGTTTGAAGCTACTGACTGAATGAAAGGAGCTGGCATCTCACTCTCTTTGAATCTTCTTTATCATGCTGGAAAAAGCAAAAAATTTCAGAATTGCACCTTGCAATGTCGAGATATTACTGTTTGTGCATTTACAATATTCATTGATTTTTGCCATTGAAAAACATCATGTTATTCATATACCAGAAATGTTTGAAGCTACTGACTGAATGAAAGGAGCTGGCATCTCACTCTCTTTGAATCTTCTTTATCATGCTAGGATTAGCAGGAAAAAGCAAAAAATTTCCGAATTGCACCTTGCAATGTGGAGATATTACTGTTTGTGCATTTACAATATTCATTGATTTTTGCCATTGAAAAACATGTTTTTCATATACCAGAAATGTTTGAAGCTACTGACTGAATGAAAGGAGCTGGCATCTCACTCTCTTTGAATCTTCTTTATCATGCTAGGATAAGCAGGAAAAAGCAAAAAATTTCAGAATTGCACCTTGCAATGTGGAGATATTACTGTTTGTGCATTTACAATATTCATTGATTTTTGCCATTGAAAAACATGTTTTTCATATACCAGAAATGTTTGAAGCTACTGACTGAATGAAAGGAGCTGGCATCTCACTCTCTTTGAATCTTCTTTATCATGCTAGGATTAACAGGAAAAAGCAAAAAATTTCAGAATTGCACCTTGCAATGTGGAGATATTACTGTTTGTGCATTTACAATATTCATTGATTTTTGCCATTGAAAAACGTCCAGAAATGTTTGAAGCTACTGACTGAATGAAAGGAGCTGGCATCTCACTCTCTTTGAATCTTCTTTATCATGCTAGGATTAGCAGGAAAAAGCAAAAAATTTCAGAATTGCACCTTGCAATGTGGAGATATTACTGTTTGTGCATTTACAATATTCATTGATTTTTGCCATTGAAAAACATGTTTTTCATATACCAGAAATGTTTGAAGCTACTGACTGAATGAAAGGAGCTGGCATCTCAATCTCTTTGAATCTTCTTTATCATGCTAGGATTAACAGGAAAAAGCAAAAAATTTCAGAATTGCACCTTGCAATGTGGAGATATTACTGTTTGTGCATTTACAATATTCATTGATTTTTGCCATTGAAAAACGTCCAGAAATGTTTGAAGCTACTGACTGAATGAAAGGAGCTGGCATCTCACTCTCTTTGAATCTTCTTTATCATGCTAGGATTAGCAGGAAAAAGCAAAAAATTTCCGAATTGCACCTTGCAATGTGGAGATATTACTGTTTGTGCATTTACAATATTCATTGATTTTTGCCATTGAAAAACATGTTTTTCATATACCAGAAATGTTTGAAGCTACTGACTGAATGAAAGGAGCTGGCATCTCACTCTCTTTGAATCTTCTTTATCATGCTAGGATAAGCAGGAAAAAGCAAAAAATTTCAGAATTGCACCTTGCAATGTGGAGATATTACTGTTTGTGCATTTACAATATTCATTGATTTTTGCCATTGAAAAACATGTTTTTCATATACCAGAAATGTTTGAAGCTACTGACTGAATGAAAGGAGCTGGCATCTCACTCTCTTTGAATCTTCTTTATCATGCTAGGATTAACAGGAAAAAGCAAAAAATTTCAGAATTGCACCTTGCAATGTGGAGATATTACTGTTTGTGCATTTACAATATTCATTGATTTTTGCCATTGAAAAACGTCCAGAAATGTTTGAAGCTACTGACTGAATGAAAGGAGCTGGCATCTCACTCTCTTTGAATCTTCTTTATCATGCTAGGATTAGCAGGAAAAAGCAAAAAATTTCAGAATTGCACCTTGCAATGTGGAGATATTACTGTTTGTGCATTTACAATATTCATTGATTTTTGCCGTTGAAAAACATGTTTTTCATATACCAGAAATGTTTGAAGCTACTGACTGAATGAAAGGAGCTGGCATCTCAATCTCTTTGAATCTTCTTTATCATGCTAGGATTAACAGGAAAAAGCAAAAAATTTCAGAATTGCACCTTGCAATGTGGAGATATTACTGTTTGTGCATTTACAATATTCATTGATTT